>NC_040911.2:2357699-2513752 GCF_004126475.2 Phyllostomus discolor | reverse complement strand
GCTGCCTAGACGCTCCCCAGGGAGGACGGAGAGACAGACCGGGCCCACGGAGAGTGGGTCCTGGATGCAAAGGCAGGGAGGGGACTGGGGCAGGGGAACCATCCTGGGTCCCAGGATGGGACTAGGGCTCGGCCCTGGGGTGACCGCCTGCCTACCAGAAGTTAAGAACCAGCAAATGAGGAGAAAGGACAGCTTCAGCTTCCTGAAAACGAAGAGAGAAAATATCAAATATCTTTCCTTGCTTGAAATTCTGCTTGCAAAAAATAGGTTCGAAACTATGTCTTTCTCTTGTTTCCATAACAAATGAAGAAATATTGACAAAGCAGCAATGGTTGAAATCAGCAACAAAAGTGCCCAAACAGCTGTTTGTTATGGTTCTCAAAAGCTAGACTTTTTTTAAATTTGTTTATTTTTATAAAGAGGGGAAGGGAAGGAAAAGTAGACAGAATCACTGATGTGTGAGAGAAGAATCTACCAGTTGTCTCTCTCATGCCCCCAGCCAGGAACCTGGCTCACAACCCATGCAAGTGCCCTGACTGGGAATCGAACCATGACCTTTCAGTTCACAGGCCCTGCTCAATCCACTGAGCCATACCAATCAGCAAAAGCCTGACTTCTTAAAAATCACTTACAAACCAATCCTTTAGTCTCTCGGGTAGGATACACCCACTTCAATTCTTCAAAGCTCAGGACCAGTGTTGTTAAAAGTACTAACAGTCCAAGCTTTAGAGCTAAAAAATCACAACTTCAGTGAGTTACTTTGAAACACAAGTTACCTTCACTCCAGAGTGCAGCTCGGTTTCTCGGATCCTGCTTCATTCTAGGCATGTACCCAGTGACGGGGGGGGGGGGGGGGGGGGGGGGGGGGGGGGGCGGGGCGGGAGGGCAGGAGGGACGCAGCGTGAGGGGACTAGAGAGTGGAGGGAAGACGAAGATGGGGTAGCAGAAAAAGCCGAGGCTGCACTGCGGCTCCGTGCATACCTCGAGGCCCTGCAGGGAGCCTGGCGGTGCAGGTGCCTTCCCCAGACAGACAGCAGTGCCCCGGGGTTTGCCCTGTGGCTCCCGGGATCCCTCCTGTAACAGAGGTTGCGCAAGCGCCCACCTCCACGAGGAGACAGAAGGAGCATCCCTTCCCACGTGTGCTTCCAGCGTGCGCACGGCGCCGGCTCCAGCAGAAGTCGGCCATCCTGCAGGGGCCCCCCTGGGGTTCTCGCTGTCACAGGAAGTGCGTTTGGAGCCCCCAGGTTTAGGTGGGACCCTGGCCTTGCCATCGGGGGCCAAGAGTCTGGCAGTGACTGTGAAGACAAGGGGACATCGTGGCAGCGCGGGACAGCGTCTGGCGCCCAGGGATGAGTGCTCCAGAGTGTCGGGTGATAAAAATGACAATGACACTACGCATAAACACAGTGACCGTATAAATTGTAATTACAGTACATTGAACTGTATTCACCCGCAGCCCCATTAGCCCGGAGAGTAATAGGAGATGAATAATAAAATGAACATTGAAACTCCCGGTGTCGATGTAAGTTCTGGAGGAGGCGCTTTGGCAAACCAGAGCGATGCCACGGCCAGACTCCTTCCCGAGATAAGTAAATGGTAAACAAACCAAAGGAAGAAATGCCTCCCCCGGCGTAATTTTAAATCTCACGTGTACTCAAGGCAACCTCTCTGAGCCCCCTGAGTTCTCCTGTCCCCCGGGGGGATGCCACGCGGTCTCCAGTAGCAACAGTCCCCAGGAGCGGGGCGCTTCCACTCACCGCAGGCCCCGGGGGCTTCGGCACTCCTCACTTCGATCCCTTTGGTGTCACCGCCCCTCTTCCAGACATGCCCCTTGCAGTGGCGCTGACCCACGCGTCTCAGGCAGTGACCCCGGCGCCCCCGTGCCTGGAGGAAGCACGGAGGCACTTCCCGTGGAAATCCTGGGTAGGTGAGTGCCGAAAAGCAGTGCGAGGGTCCTGACAGTCACTTTTGTTGGTCTGAGCTACCTGTGGTGAAGCCGCACCCGCACGTCTGTGTCAAAGCCCGCGGACCCCCAGTGGCCCCCCGACCTCAGCACGTCCACGACAGGAGGCGTGGTTCTTGTTCCAGGCACGTGTTTATTGAAATCTGAATCAAGGATTCCCCTGCGGGGCACTTTCCCATGCGACACAGCGCCTGTCCCCACCCCCGACGTTCACGCTAACTCGAACCTTCAGTGACAAAAAAGGCAGAGGGGGATACATGGCAACGGCTACAAAAATTTATACTCTGGGATGACAAAACAATCCCTTCCCAATGTGTCAGTGATTTCTGAAGAACCCCGGCACCTGGCGGCGGCCAGCGTGCCCGTGGACACTTGCACAGTCACAGCTACCCACGGAGCACGGACAACTCCAGAGCCGTGCCCCAGGCTCCCACGGAGGAAAGGCCCGGGTCGGAGAAAGCAGTCAGAGGTGAGTGGCCAGTCCTCGAGCCTCGCCACCACCCCCCCCCGGTTCGCCACCAACGGCTTGGGGTCTCCAGAAATCAGACTCCAAATGTCCCACCGTCTCTTTCAAACGAGCGTTTTAACAAGTGAGGACACCGGCATTTCCCTATAAGAACACACACACAGGTTTTGCCTCCAAATGAGCAATTTTTAAAATTGAGAACCTGTGTGACCGAACATTTCCCCGCAATGATGACCTCTGAGCCGAGAGAAGAGGCCGTCGGGATGTCCTCTCCCGGCTCACGTCTGTCTGTCTGTCTGTCTGTGGCTGGTGCTTCTGAACCAAAGGACAGACGCAGTCTCTTTTCTACGTCCTACGGGCCCCTTTCTCCTCCGACCGCCTATCTCAGGAAGAACAATGTTTTGGAAATCCTTACGCTATCATTCCCAGGGCCTTTCTCAATCTCCTTGGAAAAGAAACTACATTGGAGACGCACGGTACCAAGTGAGCCCACCTGGTTTCCCCTCCTTCCTCACACCATGGAGGCGCGGGGGCCTGAATGGCACACTAAGGGCTCGCTAAGCAACCAGGGATTTTGCACACGAGAGGCAGTTACACACCAATCAACAGGCACACGTGGTGTTGTATTGGAAAAGCCAGGTGTATTTCTAAGAGGTCACGCCCACGCCGACAGTGAGTACGTGACGTGGCCGCGGGGCAGCGGAGCAGAGCTCACGCATTAACCAGCACCCGCGGGAGTGCGAGAGCAGGGAGAGGAGAACAGGTCCTTCGGGTTCGTTCCATGTCTCGTGGGGGAGGAGGGGGACGGGCTCGGTGAAATCACGTTCAGGTGAGGGTTTCCGTCAGTCGCGGCAGTGAACTCGGGCCTCGCTCTTCCCGGCCCAAAGCCGTCTGTCCGCCCGCGGGCCTCTGAGGACGGGGTCAGTCCTCCGCCGTGTAGAAGTGGTACATCAGGCCCACGGCCAGCGCCGAGAGGGCTGGGATCGCCCAGTTGGTCCACCAGCTGGAAAGGAACGGCAGTGACGCTCGCGTGGTGCTCTCGGCTCGGCACCTGCGCGCCTCCCGAGCACCACGGAAGTCCCCTCTCTGACCTCCCTGGGTGAGACGGTGACTCCTGCTAAAAGGGACGCTGCTGGTACCCGTCTGGCAACTGCTCTACGGTTCTTGCCTTATGAGAAAACTGATGGCTACCCCCCGCCGACCTCCACGTACATCTATTTCTGTAAACTTGTACAGAGAGCTAGGAACCACCCCCCCCAAAGCTGCTAGGAGCCAGGACTAGGGACTCGCCTTAAGGACATCAAGTCTGGGCACGCGTCGCCAGCTCACACAGGGAGTACTCCCCACAGGTTTCACTCTGGTGCCATGTATCTGTTAAGAACTTAAAACGGCACGAAACTGAGAACCAGAAGCCGAGGCCCACACTTTGGCAGAGCCGTGGGCAAGCTCCACGGCCAAGGGCGAATCCCAGGCCGTGAGCTGGAAGAGAGGGGAGGGCTCTGGCCCGGCCAGTGACCGAGGTAGCTGCCAGCACCGCCGGTCTGCCCTGGGGACTCTGTGCTGGAAACCTGATCTGTACCCAAGTGCAGCAGACTCGCCGTGTTGACAAGCGGCGTGCCCAGACTCCCTGATCCGCGTGTGGCCCACGGGGGGAGGCTCACAGAGTCCCTACTCGCCACGCTGCTCAGTCCCGAGGCCCAGAATTACAGGTCGGGGCGGGACCGGAGTTAGACTTGCCCGTCATTTCTTAGGGAAGAGGAATTAATATACAGGTTTGAGAGTCTGAGCAAAGCCGGACAACACCCAGGGCCACCTCCACTTCCTGTCATACAATGTCCGTCCTTTGCCCCCTGCACACACCCACCCATTCAAAGAGCCGGTTTGACACAAAGGTCTTGGCTGCAGGAGGATTCCAGGTGACTCTGCACCCTAGGGAGGGGGGCTTTCAGTGTCCCTTCCGAAGAAGAAACCGTGTGACCATGAAGAGGAAGGCGGATGACCGCCAGGAGGCGGGGAAGGTGCAAGACGGGGCGGTCACCTTCGACAGGGCAAAGCTGCATCAGCATCACTCTGTGCTCGTGGGGCGGGGCTCGGGTCCCCGATATATAGCCATCTGGTGGCAATGACGCAAGTCAATGTACCAGAGCTGCCAAAAATGTTCCTACAACCTTGGACTCACGTCCAGAAATCTGGGCCACGGAACAAGCAATGCACCGGCCATGCCCCAGCAAGGAAGGACAGCAGACATCGGCTGGGGAGTGAAAGGAGCCCCAGCAGACATCGGCTGGGGAGTGAAAGGAGCCCCGACGTGTCCCGCTGTTCCTCAGGGCAGACAGAGCGGGAGGGCGATATCCGGTCGTTCCGGAGAACGCCCGCAGTCCGAGCTGTCTGCGTTTCAGGGAGGAATGCCCCGAGCAGTCGGGGTGCCGAGTGGAGATGACCCCGGGTGTCCCGAGGTCAGAGGGAGACGCCTCCAGCCCTCTGAGTGTATGAGCCCCCCCCCGCCCCAGATCACAAGGATGGTCGAAGGGAAAACTAGCACCTACCTGTAATTAGAGTCCATTGTGGTGATGAGGGTCTCCTGAAATGGAGAGAAGTAGTAAGGTGAGCCAAAGGGGACAATGGGCCGAAAACCTGCTTTAACATAAGGTCACGGTGTTTCACAAACGTGTGCTTCACAAAGACACTGGGCGGGAAAGTTACATCATATACTCCTTCCACTAAAATGCTTAAGTTCACCATTTGTCTCAGGAGAAAAAAGTTTAAGGAAGATCTATATCTAAATTGCTTACGAACATAACCTAGATAATTTGGGAAGAAACTGCTAAAAACGAACAGGCTACATAAAGTATCCCATGCACACAGATATCTAGATACTTGAACATAGAAAAGGACAATGGGCGTGATTTACACACGCACACAACCCCGCCGTTATCTTGGGCAAGAGGACTTAAGTCTCGAAAACCATGAATGAAACGGTCAATTAAAAACACTGATTTCATTCAGATCTTACATGCAGTAAAAGTGTCCCCAAATTACATTAAAAGACATGTCAGCTGAAAAGAAAAAAAATGAGAACTGCCATTTCAATTGTAGCACTCTGGATACACTTGAACTCAGATCAGACAGTTCTAGAAAGGCACTGGAGGCCTCGGGGACCGACCCCACACACACTGCCACCCGCCAGGAACCTCTGAATAAGGACGCCCTGCACACGAGGTCTTCGTCAGCCCCGGCCTGTTCACCCCCAGCAGCCGCTTCTGGGAGTCCTCGCCAACCCCAGGAGCGTGACCCCGGAGGGTGCTGGGAAAGGCACACTTTCCCAAAGAGCCGAATAACCAAGGCCTCGTGAAACACAGACGTTTCCAGGCTCACAAACGTGTTAGGAAGCGTTGTTTTAGAATTCCACACCAGCAGAAGCATTATTAGCGTCTCAAAGGAAGCCGGCTGTCAACAATGCTGCCGTGTTAGAGCTCATCTCTCTGCAGTGTCCCAAAGCACGGGACAGAAGCCACTAGCAACACAGGCGGCGCTGAGGCGAGGCTCCACACGGCGAAGCACGCGGACAAAGCCCCCGCGGACGGGCAGGAGCCCGTGCGGGGCGAGCCAGGAAAGCGGTGCGGCAGCCCACCCACCTGGGAACACGGCCGTTAACATTCCTGACACGGGAGCGGGGGAGGAAACGAGTCATTGAGAAAGAAAACTGGACAGTTAGTATCTTTCGGAGCAACGGTCAGTCTCAGAGACGACAAAAAGCATTCACAGCTGCCGCGAGGCGATTTTCAGGTTTGCTGTATTACAAGTAAAACTAGCAAAGGTGCTTCGAAGTAACTGAAATACGCAAAAATGTCATTGAGCTATGAGGAGAAAGACCCAGTCAGCTCTGAAACCCAACAGTCTGTGGAAGGCAGAACCTGGTCACACTGGAGAGCTCACCTGAACCAGCAAACAGCAGGCGAACGAACGTGCACCGTCCTTCTATCAGGCTGAGCTCAGGCATGTGCGTTCCCCTGAACAGGCCTCCATGGCCTGGCCCCGCCCTGCCCCTCCTCCGGTGCACCCGAGCACTGAGGCTGAAGCACTGCTAGTGCCTCATCGTCACCATTGGCAACAACAGTGACCTTGGAAAGAGCTGCACTTTAAAGATTGTGTCCATCGATTGCTTGGTGTCTGTCAGGCTCTTAACCCAGGATGCCTGAGAATTGAAGCAAGCTTGAAGTACCAGTGAGCACTTCGGTGCAAAGGAGATGGTCTCTCCTGTCCTCACTGAAAAGGGCGCACCCCTAACCCGCAGGTCAACGAGGAACGGGGAAAACACCATGGTGTGCCCCGCAGGCTCTGCCACCTGCTCACTCTGTGACCTTGAGGGGCTCCATCTCAGGTGGGCTAACAATGAAAACGGTGCATGGTAAGCTCTACATAAAACGTGCAGAGCCCATCCAGCTCCGGCAGGTCAAAGTCATGTCATTACTAAGCTCACCTGACATAGCCCACTCTTTCACTGAACTCGTCCCTGAGAATACTGCCAACAGACTGACCCTTCCCTGCAGAGCCCAGAGCCGACCTACGCTTCAGAGGCTGCAGCTGGCAAGCCTGCAGTGGCTGCCGGCCGGGGGGCTGCAGGTCAAAGCTCAGGGCACGGTCTGAGTGCCATTATCTTCGCCAGCCCCGGGCCCACAGGGGTGCCGTGAGAACCAGGTACAGTCACACGGACAACAATGCTGTGAAGGCTACAACCAAAAAAGGTACTGCGAACCACTAAAATCCTCCATGGGAGCAACCTGGTGGATATGGATGCGTTTAGTCCAAAGCCCATTATTTCTACGTCTGCAGAGATCTTACTCTGGCAACCTGCGTCTGTTTTCCTTGGGGCACGTTCAAGCGAATAATCTTCGCTGCATCTGATGTCACAACTCAACCGTGCAGGTGTTTCAAGCAGGCAACGTTTCCACACTTCAGACCCCAGCGTTCGCTGATCAGTCTGCAGACAGACGGGCGGTCACACAGACACACGCAACGAAGGCGGCCTCTGAGGACACGCCCTTCTTCTGGTAAACTGGGGGCACGGCCTACAAAGGGGGCCACGTGTTTTCTTCCGCCGTGTTTGCTCACGGCCTGTAAGAAAAAGAGCAAGCTCTTGGAGCCCGCCTCCCTCCAGTCCTGCTCTAAGGGGAGCAGAGTTACCTGGGTTCTAAGAGCAAACAGAGGGGAAGAGAGTCTGTCATTCAAAAATAAGGCCTGACGGTGGGAGGCTGTGGCCCTGACAGTGGGCGGCTGTAGCCCTGGCAGTGGAGACTGCAGCCCTGACCGTGCCTTCTGCTCGTGGGCATCCTGGTTCACAGCGTAGTCGGACTTGCATCAGATCTAAGTTCACGTAATGAGCCTTACCAAATCCTTGTTTGATGACAGCCCAATGATTTGCACCAAGATTATTAAAGACGGAATCCCTAACAGGAGAAAATATACTTTTTTCCCTGACAGGCTTTGGAGAATAAGCAAATAATGCACCCCGGAATTTCAGTGGTGTAAAAAGTCGCCTCAGGAAAGGCGCGAAAGCCATACAAGATTCTCAGCAACTGTCACAGAGCCAATCCGAAGTCCAAGTCCATTTTTTATCTCCCCAAAGTACTGGGATCAGCAACATGGGCCCGAGCCTCCCTTGAATCAGGAAAGGAGGGGACATGGACAACTGCGGCACAACTGCGTCATGCAGACTTATATTGTTCCATCCGGGGTGCCAAGGTCAACGGCGCCTCCATGCTCTGCTGGATTAATTGCTTGATTTCTTGCCAATTAAATTTAGACAATGTCTTGTCAGCAGCCACTGGCACAGGAGTTCACAAGATCTTACTAGGCGCTCTGTGTGCAGCCGCACGCTTGTGCCCTCTCCAGTAAAACCAAGGACATCGTTGGAGACAGAGAAGGGACACTTTCTGTCACTTGTTTTAAGCACAGCTTCCCCACAGTCCTTTAACTACGGGCCAAGAACGTCTCCCGCTCGCACTGCTGGGGAACTCGGGCTGCCATGGCCCCTTCTCACTGCGGATTCATCTCCCGACGTGAGCGAGGCGGCCGGGCCGGAGGGAAGGGCTGCGGAATCGGGGCACACCACTAGGATTACCAGAGTTATTTTCCTTTCCTAAGGAAAATTGCCTCAAAACGTTGCTATTTAATTTGAACAACATTCAGTTTAGGCAGGAGGTGTTTCCCAAACATCGACGGCGTCCTGGAGGCGTGGAGAGGAAGACAGGGGTTGTGTCCCCAAAGGCTTGAGTATGAGCCCCTGCTCCAGTTTACACTCTCTGGAAACCATGCTGCCACAGCCTTCACAGCAGAGGCACAGCGCTAGTTACGAAAGGTAGCTCTTGCACAGGTACTCGTTGGTCATCACGGTGGGAAAGGATTTTAGGTGTTGAGAGTCTCATGCAGAGAACACGCAACTCCCCTGATCGGTCACCGAGACTGGTCTATGTGGACAGAAGGGGCTGCTGAGCCAGCCCGGCAGCTCCGTGTCCGTCCAGCCCGGCGGCCTCGGTCAGGCGGGGGGAGACCTCCGCCCTCTGCTGTGCCGGGTGGCACCCAGCGTCGGTAACCACAGCCAGTGAGACACGCGAGACGGTCACACTTACCGCGGGCTTCTGTATCTTCGCCCTGTCGTCCTGCAATGAAAAACACGGCACGTCACAGGACGGAAAATGTCTACGGAGGTGCCGTCTGCAAGGTGCTCGCTCTCTGAGGTTTCTAAAATACATCATTTTAGGTTCACCTGTCCAGGTTGTGGAACGTGTTTGAGCCTTCTGACTGACTGCAAAAATTATTCTCAGATCAAGTGCTGACAGGTGGTCTGACCTAGAGTTCCAAAGGTCAGAGCGGCACCCCCGGGAGTCGTACTGACCTGTGGGTGAGCACAGGCACTGATGGGTCTCGGGTTCCTGTCGTATTCCAGGGGACAGCTGAGTAATCAGGTTCTTCCCGGCTATCCATCCTCGCAAACTGCCGTCAGGTGTGTGTTGTGTGTGTATGTAGGTGTGTATGTGTACATGCACTGTGTGTGTGTAACTGGTGTGATACCCTCAGTAAATCCCCACAGTCTCCCAGTGGTAGGGTCATAATCTACCTAAACCCCCAGCTGCGTCAGTTCAAGGTCAAGTGTGTCTGAAGGCTGACCACTCGTGAGCCCAAAGGCAGATGAGATACAAATGCTGCCGGCCTGGCCTAAAACCCACCGTAAAACTGCTCCCTTTGGTGAAGGACAAGGACGAAGGTATGTGGGCCAGTAAAACTTCCAGATAAACGAAGTTATTGTCTCAAAGTGCCCTCTCCTTCCCCCGAAACCCGCCCCCACCCAGTGGAACGACGGAAATGCTCTGAACAGCCCCCTCCCCGGGCTTCCCCCCAACCAGCCCCCCCCCCCACAGCCTCCCCTTCACGCGCCGCCGTGACAAGATGCACCGGTCCCACGACAGAACTTCCCGGCTACTCACCGGGTGCAGCTCCCCGATGATGTAGGTTTTGGACATCCCGGGCATCCGTAGAGTGCCCGACGTCCTCGAAGTTCTCGGTAGCGTCGCCCCCGGCCTGTTCCCGCAGGACTTCCTCCCCGCCGGGGTGCTGTGCGAGGGACAGAGAGAGAGACAGACTCAGAAAATCATGATAGACGGTCTTTTTCCAAGCAAATGGGGTCAAGGAAGCGGCCAGTTTATTCAACCAGACAGTTTGCTCCGGAAGGCACAGACGACAACACGTGAGGGCAGTGCGGCCCTGACGCGGGCACAGACCCGCTCCTTCGTCTCCCAGGGCCTTCTCGAAGGTGCGGGGAGAAGCCCTCTCCCACGGAAAGTAAGGCGTCCCTTTCTGGGCCATTCTGATCACGTAGAGCAGGCAGCTGTTTTTCATCCTTCGACAACACCCTCTTTGCTTTTCCGGAAAGCACTCAAAATTGCCCTTCTTAATTTTTACCTAATCTCTTTTTTTGAGTCCTGTCCCTTTGACCTCATGGGCCCCTGGTGTGCACGTCGCCTTTACCATAGATGACGGTGCGCCTTGAAGAGCTCTGTGTGCGCCCGCCCGGTGCAGAGCGGGTGCAGCCGGTGGGCAGGTAAGTGAGCCCCCTGCCTCGCAGCACTCACCTGCTGGTCAGAAGGCACAGAAAAGCAGGCAGGGGCCATAGTAACTTGGCTACGTGCGGACAGGGACAGAACGAGAAGCAAAGAGGGAAGGAAGAGCTCAGCTCTCCCCTCCAGTGCTTGCAGCTGCCTGGATGGCAAAACCAGCCAAGGCTGGTCCCGTGCAGGGCCTGACAGGTGGCCCAGTCACGGAGACAGGTGCGGGCAAGGAGAGGCATTACCAGCCCAGCAGAGGGAGCGTGCTCGTTATATCACCCTCATACCTTCCTAGGGGAAAAGACCTTCTTAAATGAACTCATTATTACCTTAGATCAGGGGAGACAAACTCATGTTCACCGGGGGCCACATCAGCCTTGCGGTTGCCTTCCAAGGGCCGAGTGTAATTTTAGGACCGCATAAATGGAACTACTCCTTAACAGTTAAGCGAGAGCTCTGGGCTGCCGCCGGGTAGAAGCAAGATGCTAGGCGGGATGAAACCAGGTGGGGGGGGCCTGGGGTCTGCCAGCTGCACTGTAGATCAAAGGCACCGTGACCTTGAGCAAAGCACCTGTCCGTGTCCAGTAACTAAGGAAAACAGGTCTCGCTGGCACAGCTGATCCTTAATCGTCTCTTCTTAATTTCTGCCAACAGGGGCAGATGTAAAGGCACGTAACCCATCTTAGAAAGGTGGACAATTGTTCTGGTTTGCAATCTGTCTCTCCTCTCCTTTGTTTAAACATAGCAGTGCTAAACAATTTACTTATTTTTCTCTTCTATTTGTAAAAGTAATCCCTCTACATTGCAGAAAAACTGGAAAGCACAAAGAGAAAATAAAAATCACCTATATCACCCATAATCTTGCCATCCAGAGAAACCTGGAGACACACGTATGTGCATATGTGTGAATAATTTTTAAAAGAAAACCGATTGCTACCAGATGCACCCAGTTTCATTAGATAAAAAGTAGGTTACCACACATGGCACAGAGACAGTATGCCTGGCGTCATGCCTGCTACGTGAACTTGGGAAAATAATGGCACTGGTATAGTTTCTGAGGATCGAATGTGTTGTTATATGTGTCTGGTGGTACATAAGGTATGAGCAGTGAGTATTATCCAGCATCTTTATTAGAAATTTTCCATCATTAGTCCTCAGCGTGGCTTTGCAAACGGCTGCACTCTGTTACACCGCGTGGGTATTTCCAAACTCATTTAAGTGTCTCCCACTGGGGCATCCGGGGTATGGGAAGCCCCATAAACAAGCATGGGATGCAGGGCGGAGGTACAGGCTCACCCCTACAGGCAGGGGGAAGCTTCTGGATGTATCTGCAGGCTGTGGCAATGACAACGTGGTGTGCGGACCTGGGACAGTTGGTTTATCCTTGGGCGGGGGAGGTATCAATGAAGTGACTCACTTAGCACTCGCGGATTAGGGAAACCAGCCGGCCAGCCCTTCCTTCTGGGCGCTGACCTCCCCGGTGAGTGGGCTGGGCGGACAAACCGCCCAGGGGAAGCCCCCGGTTTCCAGCACGGCCTGTCTCCCACGGGGAGTTCAAGTGAGGCTAAGAACACATAGTGGCCTTTGATAAAGAGTCATAAAACCAGGCAAGTTCTAAAAACACAGAATTTGATTTTTAAAGTGTTAACATGGAGAAAGTAAACATTCTACTTCACTGAGAGTTAAACACAACGTCCTTAACCTGAAATTAAAAGGGCAACTTGTCAGCTCCTGACGGAGCACAAGACAGGAAAGGGGGGTGTGTGCCTGGATGCAGCCTGCATCGAGCTAGCCAGCTAGCTGTGACTTGGACCCCGCATCAGTGGTGACGCAGTTTTCCCGGGGGGGGTGGGGGGTGATCAGAGAGAAAACTCCATGGGTTTTTACCGGTTTCACTGAGCTCCATTTTAAACAAAACTATATATAGCACAGAACAAGTGAATTGGTGCTAACACAGGTTTGCCCTACCCTAAAGAGTTAAACAACTAGTAAGAAAAACAAAGCCTGTAAACTGATTTTTTTGGACCAAATAACTCACGACTGATAAGATAATAAAAAGAATACAGGAATGCCTTATTGCCATACCGGGTATGCTCCTTGAAGCGGGGGAACAGACAGGCAGCGACATTCAATGAAATCTAAATCACGACACCTGGTGAGTCACCTGGTCACCCTTCTCCCACCTGTAGCAACTCCGTGCGTTTTAATAAACACACTTACGTCTTAAGACTCAAGTAAAACACTCTCCCTCACCTGCCAGAGGTCGTTGACAAAGAAAACCTGGACATGGCCGTGGCGCCGCCTAGGTTCCAAGGTGGGCATGTCTGCGACCCCTGTCCGGAAGCCGCAGAGGCATGGAAGGTGTCTTTCCGGGACCAGCTACAGAATGCGGGGGGCCCTGGGACAAGACCAAGCTTCGGAGAAGGGCAGTGGTGGAGTAACTCGGAGGGAGGGCAACGGCCATCTGAGGCTTTTCTGGGGAAAAGGCCACACGCAGGCAAGGACTAGGACGTAAGAGGCAGAATTCTCCGGAAAAACTCTGAGCCACCTGGGAACCTGGGACCTCCCTCCTGCCATGGGCATGGGCCAGCCCCAGCGGCAGAGCCCGGGCAGACGCAGGGCAGGGCCTGGGGGACAGGCAGGAGGACAACGGGAATACCGGCACCTTCCCCCGGAGTGTCCTTCACCCAGAGGTCCCGTTTCTCCCGAGGGGACGTGTCTCCCATTTGCCTTAGGTGTCAGCTCACCAGACCCTGCACAGTCACACGCACAGTGTGCTGCCACATGCTGGGTCCGCGGTCGGTAGTTGGTGGCGGCAAAGAGAGGCGAGCGGCACAGTAACACAGACACGCGTCAGTGGTGGGGGACACCCACCCCCTGCACTGGCAAATCCCCACATCTTCCCATCTTCCGTGCCCCTCGGCTCCCCCCAGAGGCCGCCCCCCCCCCCCCACCCTGGGCCTGCAGCTCCGACCTCAGTCTGCATCGCAGCCCCCGCACTTCCCCCCCCCCCAGGCGTGATTTCCTCCACCCCCCAGCGGCCACGCTGAAGGGCATCAGGGTGAGGAGCCCTTGGCTGGGCTTGGGTCTGAAAGGCCCTGCCCCTTGCCCCACCCCGGGGTCTCCGTCTCCCCACTCAGCCCCACCCAAGTTGTCTTTGGGTTGTGGCGTTGGTGAGAGTCCTGAGGACAGGGACTCCGTCTGTCCTGTCCCTCGCTGTCGCCCCTGGTACCTGGTGCAACGCCTGGCACACGCAGATAAAAACAACACAGGTAACTTTCAGACAAACAAATAAGATACTCACAGATCGTCCCACTTGAGCCTTGAAACCGTGAGCTGTGACCAGCCAGCGGTCAACGACCGTCTTCCCAGGCCAGCCTCATCCCACTCCCCACTTCCTGAAACTAACCAGTAGCTCTGACCCTATCATTCCACATTTAATTGCTGTTCAGCCCCTTTAATCAAAATATTTACTGGCCCGTGTGTGAAAGGCATTGTGTGGGACACGCGAAAGTACACACACACACAAAAAAAACGGTGTGATTTGGTCCCGAAGGAGCACGCAGTCAGTCTGAGGTCAAAGGAACAGCGCAGAGATGGCCGGCGGCCTTCCTCGACGCCACCTGGGAGCTGGGATCGCTCGAGAATCACCGGAAGGCCCTAAACTCGCAGTCACGGGAGACGCGAGCATGAACTTGTATCACCTGCCCCGGGAGGCAGGACCGAAGGAGTCACACGGCTGCTGGGCGCAGCCATGGACCACGCACACCTGCTTCAGGGGAGGAGGCCCCCTGGGTGTGAACTGAAAGGCGCCCCCTCTGCAGGTGAGGGGCTCCACAGGGTGAGGGCCACGGGCTAGAACAGGACGTCCGGCCCGCGCCAAGCTGCCCTGGGAGAAAAGCAGCATCTCTCTGGGCGGGAGTGGCCAACAGAAAAGCTGCAGTTGGCCGGGGACCAGGGGACTCTTCTCCGTGGCTCTGTGGCGGTTCTCAGGATCCAGTCCCACCTGTTTCACCGCCTGCCGGCCCTGGGGCACTGGGGGGAGGGCCGGAGTGCCCGTACACCCAGTGCAATCGAGCCGTGCGTGACACAGTGCATTCTGGACTGTGCGTGTATTTGGTTGCACGTACAGTCAGAGCTCCACGGCTCCCGTCCTCCTCCCACAACCAGTCAAGGTCTGAGGGGTCTCTTGGGCTTTCTGGTCCCACTTTACTTAACGCGAGAAGTACAGGTGTCACCGTACTTGTGGATGTCCAAGTTCAGGGTCTCCCAAGAGCATATGAAAATGAGACACACACAAAGGAGGAGGAAAACAGAACGTGTTAAATGAGCATCAGTAAGTTCAAGAAAAGGACAGGTACTCCTGTTGACGACGGGCAATACGGGGGAACCTCTGGGCCATACTGGGGCGACTCCTCGTGCCAGCGCCCTTGGGGGGTGAGGCTGCCCCTCCCCCGAGGGTCAGTCATTCCCGTGGAGGGCACTTGCTGAGCCTGTGCGGGGCTGGATGACAGAAACGGTAGGGCTCCTGCTTTCTAAAAAAAAGTAAGAGCTCAAAATGCAAGAACGTGTTATGAACTTGGTGAGTTTTTCCTCGCCGGGCACCAAATCCCGTAGTGGGTGGAGCAGCAGGGACGGTCCTTCAGGCGAGGCTCACGGACAGAACACCTGCGGACTCTCACGTCATCTCCGGCTCGCAGGGCCAGGTGTGTCCAGGCCAACGCCGCCAAGTCACTCGCTGTGAGAAGTCCGCAGAGTCAAACCCAGCGACCCGCAGGTCCCTTTCCGGCTAGAAGCCAGCCTGGCCGCGGTCCCGCCCGCCCTTCCTCTCTCAGAACACACGGCGGCGGCAGGAACATGCTCCGACAGGATGCACGCGGAGTGCAGGCGGAGGGCAAGGCTCCTGGCACTGCTTCCCGCAGGGGAGAGACCAAGGTTACCGGCTGAACGCACACACACGGCCCCGCCGCGGAGGCCCTCTGGGGGGCTGCAAGCAAAACCAGAGCTCCGGGGCTCTCCCCGAGACGACGGGTGCCCCGCGTTCGGGGCTACGAGGCTCAACCGTTCGTGCCCCGGGTCGGCGTGTTCAACGTCTCCACCTCTTGGCACACGTACACCAACTACCGAAACTCTGCGGCACACCAAAAACACATGTTTTTTGCTGACCTGACAAAAAATAGGAATAATTTTGATTGATTTCCAAAAAAACATAATAGTAATAGTCATTACCTGTCCTTCATGCTCCAAAGTGACTTTTTAAAAACTCAAGTGCCTATACTTGCATATGAGGATTTCTTGTACCAAGAATTAACCAATCAGGTGCACCCTTATTATGCAACATGACCAATGAGATGCAACTCTATTAAATGACCTATACACTTATGGTTCAAGACAGGGCATTCACACTGGACGGCTGTTTTGTTGTGCTGGCTGTTGTCATTTTTTTAATTTGACAGTCTAAGGGAAAAGAGGTCAGTGCCCCTGACTAAATAGTCAGGTATTGTGTGTTTTAAAACTTCTTGCAGCACACCGGTTGAAAATCACCACTCTAGGTCATTACAAAAAAGAACGTGACCCAAACGTAATGGGGAATCCTCCCATGTCCCATCGAGGCCATGCCAGTACTGTCTGGTCAGTGCCAGGGGGCTGCTGCCCTCCCCCTCCTCCTAACCCACTTCACTATAACTAGGGGAGAAAGAGGTAACACAGGCAACATGCAACTTTTTTCAAATGAAAACATGAATCCAATTTCCCATGCACAGAAGAAAAAAAAAGAAGTATATCGGACTAAAATAGCAGAAGATGCTCCCCCAGAACAAGACAGCGCAGACAGACCGGGGTCAGATATGGAGAAAGGAGAAGGGATGCAGCGTGGCCTTGCATTTCTTCTGAATGTGGAGAGGCTAAGGATCAGAGAGACCACAAGGAGAGCGGCCTCAGACCTGTCTTCGAATGAGGCTGGCGAGAAGCGATAGGTAAAGGAACGGACGCATTCCCAGAGATGCCACAGTACGCAGGACATATTAAATTGCGGGACAATTCTATTTCACGTGCAGTAGTGTGCGCTAGAAATGATCTATAGAAACTGGCAACTAGCAAGATAAAAACGATAGGCTTCGATGCCACTCCTGATGCCGATCATTTCGATCCATAAACTCGTAATGTGTAGGCAATAATCTTAAGGAGACAGAAACGTGAGCTGAGTCGGTCCCTCTAGACCCAAATACGCGCGGCCGGCGACCCCACTGAACCAGAAACCGATCACGGAGCAGAAACACTCTCGCGGGCCCTTCTTCATTCCCGCTGTGTGTTCCGACGGTCGTTGTACGGCTCCTTAGGTTCTCCGCCCACACGATGGAGACGAGTACGCACTGTACTTTTGGCATGACCTTCGCTAGTTATGTCCCCCTTTAACACAAATAAGGTGAGCTGAGCTTATCGCCCCAAAGTACGCCTCTCTGGGGTGGGGACTACTACGTCATGCTGGCTCACTAGTTGTAGGCAGCGGCAGGTGAGGAGGAAGCTGTGCACACCAAGTGGAAGTTCCAGCCGTGCGCGGATGCTCGCCTTCGTAGGGGACACGCCCACCTACGAGGGTGTCTCCCACACGGCGCCAGGCCTGCACCGTCAGGGCACCAGGCAGGACTCACATCTGCCCCATAACCTTGCCCTTGTCTGCTGTGCTTGTCCGGGTGGTCTCCCACAACGGACTCCCTGCCCCCAATCCCTTCTCTGCCTGTGGCGAAAGCAGCACTTCGGGGGGGTGGCTTCCGCCTTTTCCGGGGAGCTACTCACCCTTGCCGGGTCTCTCCCGTGTGTATAGAAGGTCTACGTGTTATTAAACTTGAATTTGTTTTCTCTCGCTAATCTGTCTCAGGGGAATTTGATTATTAGTCAGAAGAACCTTGAGGGCAGAAGGAAGTGATTTTTGCCCCAACAGTTTCCTAAGTGAGAGAGTCTTAAGCTTGATACAGAATAATATTTTTACTGAGTTTTTTTACCCGAATTCCTACAATCGCTGTGTTTTAGTGGCTTTGGCAAAACAAGTGGTAGCATTTCGAAGTCGAGGGTTGGAAGGTCTTGTCTGCAGGGCAGGAGGGCCGCACATCCTTGCACACAAAGCCAGGGAGGCCTCTCATTGAGCTCACGTCTCCAGCCCTCCCCGTCCCGAGCCGTCTTCCTCCTCTGCTAGGACACTCGTCAAGGCCCTGCTGGCCGCTTCCTGTGCCCGCTCAGAAGCCCACGCGGTGAGTTTCTGCAGGCGAAGCCAAGGCCTCCCGCACTTGCCCACAAAGAGCTCCAACACCCGCGGAGCCCCGGAGGTGCCCGGGAGCAAAACCGCACCAGCTGGGGCGAACACGGCTCCTTGAGCCGACATCTGCTTCTCCCTCCCGCCAACGCTTAAGCCCGTGTGGGGGAGAAACAGCTACTTAGTAGAGATTTTTCCCAGCCTCCTTTGCAGTTGGATATGCCATGGACTAAATTCCTGCTAATGAAATGTATACATGAATTGTCAGGAGAACCTTCTAGAAGCCTGCCCTTTAGAGCACTGTGTCCCCTTTGCCCGTTGTCCATCCTGCTCTCTGGCATGGGGACGCTGCCTCTGGACTTGAACTGAGGACCAGACCTTAGCAATGGCCAAGAAGAGGAAGTGCAGCCCCAAGGGCTGGATGGGGCCAGCACGCCACACCTGGACCGCAAGGCGCATTTCCTCACAACGCCTAAATAAACTCCTGCCTTGTGTGAGCGCAGCTGTTTAGGGTTCCTCTGAGCTCGACTCTCCTTACCACGTCAGCCCCTGTTGAGACACACCTTGCGTCAGGCACCCAAGTCCAAAAGCACGAGACGTGCAAGCAAACACGCTCCCCAGTGGTGAGAAGCTTAAAGCCAAACGGGGGCAACGGTCTCCCCTCTAGACACTAAACAATTAGAGAAAGGTCAAGGCCCCGCCTTAAACTTATCCAATACGTAATCATTGGGCCACCTCATAAATACCCTTAAACACAAGCGAGGCCCCTTCAGGTTGGACCCGCACAGACAGATCAGACGCAGATGCAAGCCCTTGGGAGCAGGAGTGGGGGCTCAGGGGCTGGAGGGCGCTTGGTGTGGGGCGGTTGGTGAGGGGACACGAGTGAATACAGAGAAATCCCTGAGGCCAGACGCGGGCTCCTTCTGCGTGGCAGCCGGACTGGCCCCGGGGATGCCCAGACCTGGCGTTATGTCCAGGTGTGTCCGGAAGGGGGAGGGTGTTGCCCGAGGGGATCTACGTTGGAATCGATGGGCCCAGTAAACCAGGTGACCTGCCCTCGGGGCCAAGAGCGTGCTCCGGGCCAGAGAGGCCTGGAACGGAGCCAGAGGCAGGAGGGGTCCGCCCCCTTTTCCCACCCGGCTGATTGGGCAGGGACAGGTCGTCTCATCTTGGCCTGCCCTTGAGCTGGGATCTGCCCCCTTGGCTCCCCTGGTTCTCGGGCTGCCGGAGGGACCCACCGGCGTTCCTGGTCTCAGTGGGCAGACGGCACAGCGTGGGATTGGTGGCTTTCTTCTTCCTCTCTGGGTTGTGTGTATGTGTGTGTGTGTGTGTGTGTGTGTGTCCCCACTGGTTCTGTCTCTCTGGAGAGCCCAGGCTACCACAGGCTGGACCACACGACGGAAGGCCGTCAGAGCAGTGTCAAGGGGCGGACAGCAAGGAGTTCCTGCAGGGCAGGGTGGCGTGTCCGAAGGCCGCAGGGTCCCTGCTGAACAGACAGCTCTGAGGGCAGGCAGACCGGGGCAGCTTGGGGCCTGTCCACCCCCTTCCTCTCTCCCCCCTCCCCTCTACCCAGCACACCCCCAGCTCCCTGACATGTCTGCCTCCTCCTCCTCATCTGTGGGCCAGAGATCTTGACTCAAAGGCCCCGCTGAAGGTTAAAATCCCCGAAGTTCCAAGTTTAAAAGGACCTTCAGAGACCCAATGTCCTTAAAATCACAGGCGGAGAAACCGGGACCCGGAGGAAATAAGGCTAGCGTCACACTGACAGCTCATGAAGGAGGTGGGAGCAGAGCCCCCCCCACCCCGTCTTGGTGCATGCATGTGACAGGACCATTTTTATCTTTCTGAACAAAGTGACCTTAGATGGGATGTCTTTAAAAAAAAGTTTCTTCAAGCCCTGGCTGGCATAGCTCAGTGGATTGAGCGTGGGCTGCGAACCAACGTGTCGCAGGTTCGATTCCCAGTCAGGGCACATGCCTGGGTTGCAGGCCATGACCCCCAGCAACTGCACATTGATGTTTCTCTCTCTCTCTCCCTCCCTCCCTCCCTTCCCTCTCTAAAAATAAATAAATAAAATCTTTTTAAAAAGTTTCTTCATACATTTCCCTTTGGGAATTCAGAGGGACATCTGTCTTGCTTCTTCTAGATGAGAAGGGACTTTGTCATTTGCCCTGTCCTGGGCCTCGCCCACAAAGATTCAAAGGACACACACACACACACACACACCCCGCTCCTAGCTCATGGTGCTACCTGGCTGCCAGGTTGTCCCTGAAAAAAGCCCAGGAGTGTGAGCAAAACTACACTGGGCATCACAATATGCATCAACCGCATTCCCCCCCAGGGCTCACTTAAATCAAAAACAAACGACAATTGTAAAAAAAAAAAAAACAAACCCTTCCCACTTAGCTGTAACGTGATGTGGACCCAAAGTCCACCACCTCGGGAGTACCTTTCAAGCCAAACACTCCACACTGCCAAAAAATGCGGAGTAAACAATGACTCGGCAAAAACGATCTGCGTACAGAGATTATCTGCAATAGTTCAGCCACCCAGGAGCACAACTCAAAGGAGTTTGGAGAGCAAACAATTTTAAAAAGATTTAGAACGGGCCCTGGCTGGGAGCTCAGCTGGCTGCAGGGTTGTCCCGTAACCAAAAGGTTGCGGGTTCGATCCCTGGTCAGGGCACGTGCCTAGGCTGCTCCTTTTGACCCCTGGTCGAGACGCCTACAGGAGACACGGGACCCACGTTCTCTCTCACATGGATGTTTCTCTCTCTCTCCCTTCCTCTCTCTGTAAAAATAATACACACATCCTTGGGTGAGGATTTAAAAACAGATTTAGAACAAAACAAGCTGTCTGACCAAATGTTGTCTATCATTTCCAGATGCTGTGTGCCTGAGGAGGCAAAGAATGGAGGCCTCGGAGCTGGCCAGGCCACCAGACTTTGTTGTGCGTGGCCCCAGCGTGGACTCCGCAGAGGAGCCCTGTGCGTGGCACTGCCCGGGGCTGCGCATGCCCCCCTGTGCTGCATCCTCGAACCCTGGGACCAGGCTCACAAGCCCCGCCTCCCGGTTTCAGGCTGGCGGTCCTAGGATGAAACTCGCAGGGAGGGCTCTCCGTGCGGATATCCGCCCACTGGAACATCTGCCGCGAGCCCTGCCCAGGTCGGCTGTCACCACGAGGGGGAAGCCACGGTCCGGGGGGGAGACTGACATATAAACTAGGAACAGCTGCACAAAGTCAGCCCCACGTGTGTAGCCAGCACCACAGGTGGAGGGATCACCTGGCCCAGGCGCTGGAGGCCGGGACGGGGCCGGGGAGGGGCGGCGGGGGCTCCGGGCAGAACGCTCAGGAGCAGTTCGCCAGGGGAGCGAGCGGGCGTCCTTGCAAAGGAAAGGACGGCGCGCAGGGGCCGAAACACAGTGGCGCCCTGGGGACGGGCAGGCGCCCCGAGCAGCCCCCTTCACGAGGGTAGGGAGCCCTGGGACGGAGACCAACAGGAACTGGGCGCAAGCGCAGAACAAGGTCCGTGCGAGGGGCGGTGGGAGCGGCTGGAGGCTGAAGGGAGTGCCGCGTCCAGAGTAAAGCTCTGTGGTCCTGGCTGCCCGCCCCTAACTTCCTTTTCGCGTCCACGAGCACCCTCACCCCCACCCCCCAGCCTGGGCGGGCGGAGTGTGCACGTGCCTGCCACGTCCGCGTGCTCTGGGTGAGAGCGCTTTCTTTTTCCCAAATAAATCCTTTTTGGTGACGAAACACCTAGTCCACAGTACTGTTTACCAGTCGACAACAGTTCGATAGCTTTTTTCCCCTTGTTATTGGAGGGAGGGAAGCAACTGGAAAGGAGAATTAAGCCCGGATCCTTCCCCACTCCTTTACAGATAATGCTTTCCCGTGTCACTGCACTGTCCAATGAGGCGCGAGGGCGCGGCAAGCCCCGCCTTCCCTCGGCCACGCCCGCCCGGACCCCCACACAGGCTCTGCCCTATACCCCCTCCCACTCCTCCAGTTCCCGCGTCCAGCCCTAGAAGCGTCCCAGAGGGCGGTGACTGTTCCCCAGGCGGCAGAGCCTCTGCGTCCATACAGCGCTGGGCTGCCAGCAAAGCTCGGGCGTGGGGGCGCTGGGCCCTGGGCCCGAGGGCCAGCCCTGCCGTGGCTCCAGGGAGACACCAGGAGGGCACTGACCTTCCCGAGCCCCCACTTGCCCAGCATCGACCACCTGCCCCGATCCAACTGCACAGAAGGGTGGAAGCCATAATTAGCACACTGCCCTGCATATATAATAGGCATTTAAGTCATGTCAACCCCTTTCTTCCCCACCCTACCTGCCACCTGCCACAAAGAACCTGGTCCAGGCCAGGTCAAGTTTTCCTGACCTCGAAATGCTGAAGGCCAAGTCCCCCACCGACAGACCCCCCCTTCTTTCCGCACCCCCCTTCATCTTGAAGTAGTTTCTATGGATTAAATCAACAGGTCTGACCCTGCTAAGGCAGAGAACCAAAGGACAAGAGTCGACAGGAGCGGGGCATCCTAAGGACAATGAACTTTCCCCACAGGGGACAGTCCTCAGAGGTCACGAGGGTGAGGACAGGCAGATAATGCAGCTGGGACCACAATGCCATGACGACGCTCTCTCCTTGAAAAAGAGAAGCAGAATTCTTGGTTATTCTTAGAGTGTGGCCTGACCAGCCTTTTCAGTTTCACCACTGCTGAACTGCTCTCCTTCGGTCAGACACCGCAAGCCAGCCGGCTGGAGACACAGCCCTCCGCCCAGGCGGGGCCTCCGCCTCCCCCCCTCGCTCTGGACACAGAGGAGCTGGCCTCGCCCTCGGGCCCCAGCGCCAGCTCACTGCCCTCGAGATGCAGGCGTGGTGCTGCATCTCCCGTCCTAACACACACGCCCCCGTGCACACACGCACACGTACACACTGCCCTGGAGATGCAGGCGTGGTGCTGTGTCTCCTACCCTAACACACACACCCCCATGCACACATGCACGTACACACTGCCCTGGAGATGCAAGCGTGGTGCTGTGTCTCCCGTCCTAACACACACGCCCCCGTGCACATACACACTGTCTTTCCCATGACCACGCTGCACTCTGCAGGCACCCCCCTGTTTTCCTGCTCCCCCTGAAGTGAGCCCTCTGCAAGGCTTGTCAGCCCGGCTGTCTCTGCAGCCGTCTCTGTCCCCCTGGAGAAGCCCCGCCCATGGACCCAAACCCCTCCTCCAGGCTCTGTGGGGATGCCACCCGCTGGGCCCTGGGCCCACCTGACTGACTCGCCCTTGGGACGTCAGGGTCCCCTCTCGGGAACCGACTGTGGCACTGGCTCCCAGCATGCCGTTCTCTCGGGCTCTGCCTCCCGCGGCACCGGGCATGCTTTCCTCCCCGTTCCCTTGTCCCTCTCGGTGTGGGACTGCCCCGGGGCCTGGCATTTCATGACCCCTCCGCCATCCCAACCAGCACCGTCACTTCAGAGGTTCTGACAACACCTGAACCTCTTTTTTTGGTTTACAGAGAGGTCACCTCTCTCTAAACTCTGGATGCTTGGATCACCGTCTGGGTCTCGTCTCCACCTAGGAGTCTGGGAGGGTCCTCGAATCGAACGTATTAAACACCGCACGGACCTACCCTCTCAAAACCTGCTCCATCGTCTCCTTTCCCCACCTCCGCTGAGGACCATTCCATCCAAGCTGCCACGGAGGTCAAAGCCCTGGGGCTCCCCGGGACCCTTCTCATCTCCCGCAGCCCACGCAGGATCCCAGGACATTCTGCCGGCTCACCTTTTATAACGCGGCTGGAGTCTGGCCCATTCCCCCACCTCCACCACATCACCCCTCGGCTGGTGTCCCTGGCCCCTGGGTATGCGCTCTCGCACCCCTCCAGAGCGACAATGTAAACATAAGCGAGGCCATGCCACTTTGCCGTCTAAACCCGCCCACAGGTAGCTGCACCCCGGATTTGAGACTCAGGCCGTGGCTCTGCTCCTCGAGAACGTGGGGGTACACGCAGATCGATGGGGCAGAGCAGAGAACCAGACACAGACCCTTGCAAAGGCCTCCCCCCAGTTTCTGATGAAGATGCAAAGGCAACCTGATGGAGGAAAGGGTCTCTTCGACACACAGTGTGGCACAACTGGACATCGGTCCTCAGAACAATCTTGTCGGGGAGGGCGGTGGGGCGGGTGGGGGGTGTGGAGACAGCTGTGCTTGAACAACAGCAATGACAACACAGTTTGACTTAAACCTTACACTCTGTCCAACAATCAACCCCAAACAGACCACAGGTCAAAATACAGAACTGAGAACTTTTCTGAAGAGCCTCGGGACTAGGCGAACAGTTCTCAGACATGCTAGTGAAAGTGTGGCATGCACGGGGGAAAATGAGTACCCAGGACTTCCTAAAAGCTGGAACCTTTCATTCTTTACAGGGTCTTGTTAACAGGAGGAAACGGCAAGCCCCTGACCGGGAGAACATTCTTTGGCCAGTGTCCTATCTGACAAAGGACTTACGCGCAGAATAAAGAGTTCTGTAAACCGAGCACCAAGGAAACAAACAATCCAGATAGAAAAAGGACAAAAGACGTGAGCTGACATTTCTTCCGAAAAGATATGTGCACAGCCAACCAGCCACGAAAAGGGGTCCCACCTCGTCAGCCAGCAGAAAACCAAAACCACAGTGGGACCCGACGGCCCACCTGTTGGGGTGGCTGTGATGTGAAAGTTCGCGTATCCACCAGCAGCCCGAACGCTGGGGAGGATGTGGAAACCCAGAAGCTGCCGGGCACGTCTGGTGAGAATGCAGACTGGCCGGTGCTGACGCTCTGGAAACCACCCCGACCATTTTACACGTGAAGCCCACACCCGCCACAGGCACGCGCACCCCTGGTGGGGGCCCTGGAGACATGGGGACCAGCACGCACACGGACGCCGGCACAGCAGTGCCAGCCGCTACGGAGCAGCTTCCGTGGGCCCAGGCCCAGGACAGTGGGGGGTGGGGGGTCACAGCCCTGTCTGGTGCACAGCAGCAGCCGACAGACACAGAAAGAGAGACAGCAGCTGCCGGGAAGGAGGACGATGTGGCAGAAAACTCCCCTCCCTGGGAAACGACCCCGGGCTGCGGCCAGCGGGAGGTGCTGACCAAAGGGATGTGCACCAGGCAGAGGGAAACCAAGACGAAGGTCTCCAGGCAGAAACTAGCCCGACTTGTTTGAGGAATGGAGAGGGCCCGTGTGGGCTCGGAGGCCAAGGGCAGCGTTCCTGGTGCAGGTGGGCGAGGGGGCAGGGCCGGGCCACGCCAAGGCCGCCCGACAGCTGGGACTCAACTCTCAAGGCCACGGGAAGCCACCGGAAAGGAACTCGGCCGAGAAATGCCCATCTGTGCCCACAAGATAAAGCTTTTTTATTTTCTTGCACTCTTGAACGTAATAACAACAGACACCTGTGCTGTGACGCGCACAGGACAGAAGAAATGGCCGGACACCCCCGTCGACCCAATCCTGGATGGGGCAACAGGGCTGTGGGGTCAGAGGGCGGCATGCAGACACTTGAGGACAGACATCACACGAGGGTCTCTGGGGGGCCGTGTTCAAGTGGAGTGGGGCCACTGGCAGACGAGGAAAGAGAGAAAGTCACCCGCCGGGGATGAGCACCCGCCACCAGCAAGGGGGCGGGCAGGGCGCGAGCTGAACCCATGGGCAGATTTCATCAGAGCAGGGACCGCATCAGATTTCCACTCAGAACGACCTGTCCCAGGCCGGCTGTTCCCGCGGCCTTTGGAAAGCGGAAAACCTCCTCGGGACTGCCTGACAAGTGCACAGACGATCTCTCTCTCTTACACAAGGCCACGCTGGCTCTTAAGACCAGCCAGATGCCCTCTGTTAGGGACAGGGGCCGGGAGCCCCCACCCGCGGGTCTCCTCTGCCTCAGGACGGCCCTGGGGAAAGCTGCACGGGCAGCTCCCTTCCCCCGGGAGGGGCCGTGCCGCCCGTGAGGCCAGGGGAAAGAAAGACACTCCTCGCCCTCTTCTTGTTCCTCCCTCGGGCTCTCTGTTTGTTCAGATCTCTCCTTTCACAGCCTCGCTCTGCTTTCTCCCTGGTCCCTACGGAGAATTCCAGATACGGGGAGAAAATTCCCAAAGCAAATGGTACCGCCCTGCACCCATGCAGTGGCTTTTTTCTTTTAAAGCTCCGCTAGCGATCTGCAAAACTCCTGCGGCCTCACGCCTGACTCCCGGAGCGGGCAGGAGAACCCGGACTGTGGATTCCCACGTGCTGGACGGAAACCCCAGCCTTAACGCCTCGCCGGCCATGTCACATGAGCTCCAAGGCCACGCATGTTTTTCCTCCCTTTCCAAAGGACACGCCACCGCCACCCCCCTGAGAGGCCCGGTTTCAGAATTAACAGCACAGACGTGAAGGCAGGTTTTGTGCATGGAAAGCACCGTCTGGCACAGGCAGATGCTGATCGACGTTCAGTGCGTGCCCACTGCTCGCGGGTGTCTGCCTCCCAGCCCGCCGGGGGCCACTCCAAGGGAGGGCGTGAGTGACACGGACTTAATGCTCGCTGAGGAAGGCGGGAAGAGCAGGCTGGGTGCATTCTGTGTGCTGGCCTGTTTACGCCCGGCTCTGCCGCTGGAGAACCGGCAGGCACTGAGAGCCCCGGGTAGACGTGCACACGCCGAGGCCTTATCTACGGGAGACACAGGGCTGCCGGTGAGCCGGGCACTGACAACCCCCGGCTGGGCCCCCCGCCGCCTCCCCCTCGGCGTGGGCGCTGGCTCCACGTCACTGTTCTGGACAGCCCGTCCTCACGGGCAGGCTAGAGACGCAGTCCCGTGGGTGCCAGAAAGTGATGTCTCGCCATCATCCACGAGACATCAGCTCTCACTGACCAGAGGGCCCTCAGCACCAGGCTTTGCTCGGGCCACATGCTCCGGACCTGGCCTTGAACTGCCTTCTCCCCCCATTTTCAGCGCCCTCTCTGGCCCCGTGCGGAACTTGATAAAAGACACGGGCAGCCAGTTAATGAGTACACATCAGTGGATGTTCCCTACAAAACAAAGTTCAAAGGTGATGAGGCGCGGGGGGTGGGGGGAAGCACCCGATATGAAGCCGTGGACAGTGCCTCCGAGCCTGTGCTGTTTAAATCCCCCTGGAGTCCGAGACCTCTGGCCGCATTCCTGAGCCCTTGTGTGTGGGCTGCCGCCGCTGACCTCGGCTCGGGTCAGCGTAACCAGGGCACGCCCTGCCGCCGCCGCACCTGCAGAGAGGTTCCGTGTCCACGGGGCTAAAAGACTGTTTCCATCCATGCCCCCTTCTGATAAAGTACACACCCCCCAGCTGAGCCCCGTGTCCCTAAAGAGAACCGAGACCTGGAAGGACACAGCCTCACTGCCGTGTGGGGCTTGTGAGCGGTCCCCGGTGCGAGCGATGTGGACAACTTGGGGACAGGCGTCACATGCAGCAGGTGTACAGCCTCTCACCCGGGACTCCCCCCGACAGAAGCTTACCTAAGGATATACATAATTGCGGGTGGGAAACCGAACAACCAGGGGCGAAAGGAGAGGAGTTACATGTAGGACGAAACATCTGTGGGGTAAGGAGGCAGCCAGGAAGAATAGGACTCCCTGAAATGGGACGGGGTCCTCGTCATAGGGGGGAGCAGGGGGCGGACGACCACACACGCACACAACACGAATCGCTGGGCGGGGCCGGGGGTGTCCAGGGCTGTCCAAAGGACGCCCACAGAACACCTCGGTGGTCCCCTCCGCACGGCGGGGTTCCGGGGGGCTTTGACGTTCCTCTTGCACTTTTCCACACCGTCCAGTTCCTGACGAGAACCATGTAGCCTTTCCCCCCAAACAATAAAGTTGTATTTTTTCACGCTCCGGAGGAAAGAGGGCACCCCGTCATGCAGAGCACACGTCCCGGAAAATGTGCGCTCCGAGCGACCCTTTGCCCTGGGACCCATTTTCGTTCACAGGCTCGCACTGCCATTCCTGAGCCGCGCACCTACTATGGAAACACCGGGCCTACTGCGGGACGAAAATGGTTCTAACCGTTTACAGGAAACTGTTAACTTAAAACGTTTCCCAAGTGTTTTCACGTACTGCCCCTGCCAGTCGTCACGGGCCGGAAGCAGGTGCAGGAAACAGAATGCTACCCACTTGAGAAGGGGGAAAAGGATCTAGAGAATTTATCTGGCTCGCCCGAGGTCACCTCAGCCAGAGGTCTGAGACTTAGATCTGGTCTGCCTCACACCCACGCAACAGTTTTCCACAACCGCCTAGTGGGGCCGCTGCCATTCAGACTCCACCAGATACAGAGGACGGAGGGATGACTGTCGGGCCGGGGGGAGTTGGGGACCTGGGGGGAAAGGTGAAGGGACTAAGCAGCGAACAAACAAACTCCTGGACACAGACAACAGCATGGCGATGACCAGAGGGAAGGGGGCGGGGGGGTGGTGACAGGAGACCTGACTTGGAGTGGTGGACACACAGTACACTATACCGACGGTGGGTTATAGAATTGTGCCCCTGAAACTTACATAATCTTATTAACCAATGTCACTCCAGTAAATTCAATGAAAAAAAGTTCAAGGTGCTGATTGGGCGTGCCCTGTGGTTTGGAGAACGTTTGGAGTGACAGACACATGCAGGAGGTACGGTTCACCCTTCGACTCCACCTGCTTGACGGTCTGTGCTCCCTGGGTTCACTTCCCTACCTCGAAGATACATAGAAACAGAGAGAAGGATCTCAAGTGTTTGTTTTGGAACAAACAATTTAAAAGAAAACAAAGCAACCTCACACTCTTAAAACCTCTCCTCAAAAGTAGCAAAAAGTTACCAAATAATTTATGCAGACATCGACCAAAGTGGCCCTGCCCACGGGCTCACGTTAGGGACGGCCCGTGAGGCTGGCTCTGCCACGGGTCACCGGGATGCCCAAGCTGCTGTCACCACCAGGCCCCTTTATAGTGCCCTCCCATGGACTGCATAATGTCTGGTTTTATTTACCAAACTACACAGGTTCAAAAAGTAAACAACGACATTCCCATTTCACATTCATCATCAAAGACTTCTGTAATCGCAGCTTTTTACTAGGATGGCATTTAGGAAGTTACCCAATTTCCTTGGAAAAAGAGAAGGCATGTAGGATTTTAGCCCTAAACATGGCAGCCCTATCCAGGGCAAAGAGGTGCTGTCTTCTGTCTTCCGGAGTTAGGGACGCTGGGTTTCAAGCACCTGCGGCCTCTTCCCGGATCCGGGGGGGGGGGGGGGGGGGGGGGTACTGAGGGTCCCCCAGGCTCGGAACCGCTGGTCTCTGCCGAGTAGGCAGCCGCCTTCACGGAAAACAACAAAATGCAAGTCCCTCACACAGACACTGCTCTAAAGACTCTGCCTAAGACCAGGAGCAAGAGCAAGCCCGGAGCCAACAGCTGCGTGAGGCAGAGTGACGCGCATGGGCAGCCAGGAGGCAGATCCGGAGCGTCCGGGTCCTGGGGTCGCTGGAAAAGGGGCGACAGGACACGGAGGCGTTCCGCTCACAATGTTTTCCAGGAACGACCTATTTCACAAAACACCTACTGCCTGGAACGCAAGTCAACCCCGCCGCCCCTGACTTGGTGATCCCTCCTCCTCTCCCCCCACGGCTCTTCTAAAAGCTGGGTGAGTGCTGCTGCCCAAATCACAGGGCGAGAAGAGCAGCCCAGTTTTATCTCCTGGCCCCACGTGCCTACCGTCTCGCTTCCGTAGCTTCCCCTCCGAGTTCTATAATCATTAACCCCACTCAGAGTGGAATCCTACGACAAGACCCAACTTCGAGAATATGAATTCGAAAACTAGAACTCTGGATTGGAGAGGGAAAAAAAAAAGAAAACGAGTTCAAAAGCTGTTAGGCAACTAAGCTCGTAATCCTGCAGGTGGGTGGGTGTCAAAGCGTAACTCCACACCTGCGGCCGCTGAGCCAGGAGCCCGCCCGCCTTCTCAGGTGACTCCGGCCCTCCCAGACAGGACAGCACCTTCCCGGGGCCACTGTTTCAGGGGGCGGAGCCTGTTGCACAACCACAGCCCTTCACCCACATTCTTCACTGGAAGAATATAATTTTTCTGGAACACTCTCCTGGTTCGACAGCACCTGCCAGACATACACCTTTCCCTATAATCTCCCATTAGCACTCAATGACCTCGGGGGCCACAGGGAGAAGGCCACCGCCCACCCTGCCACGTGCTGCTGTAGGAGTTTGCGCTTCACCGCACGGGTCACGTGCCCTCACGTGCCCGAGACCGTGTTAGGCATCCGGCCAGCCTTATTTGGTTTCTCACCATGGCCCCACGAAGCTGGCACGGTTATCATATTCCCAGTTTACCTTCAAGGAGGGATCCGAGGCCCAGAGAGCGTGGTCAGCAGACCGGACCCCCTGAGTCCACCACGCTGTGTGTCTTCTCACCACGAGTGCCGGCATGCCTGCAAACCTATGGTGTTCTGGAAGGGGCCGAGGAAACCACGCGGTCCACGTGGATGAGTGAATTCGTGATATAAGGAGCTCTCGCCCATGGTTAAAAGTTCGTCTTAGAGGCAGGAAGCCTCCTCCCCGCAAAACCTTTCATATTTGGGTAAATTAGAGAAAACAGTATTCAGTTAACACACAAGGAAAGCTTCATGAATTTCTGGAGCTTTAAAATGATGGAAGAAAGTGGGTGGGGTGCAGGGGAAGAGACAGAACCTGTGGGCTTTCTCTTTCAAAAATATGGATGAGATGCACAGTGCTATAAACAGCAGGTGCTTGTTAATTTGCTACAATTGTTAGTTATCAAATATCAGCGGTAGACTCGTTTCACTGAATTTTACTGGGGAGGCATTCTCGCCCAGCCACTTTCAAAGACAGGCACCAAGGCACGGGCCTGGTAGCTCTGGGCATCAGCACACCATCCAGATATGCCGAGATTGGTGGTTTGATCCCCTGCCAGGGCACATACAAGAATAAAAACTAGATGGAACAATAAACAGATGTTCCTTTCTCTCTCAAAAAAAATATCGGTGAAGACAGACTACTGAAAACTGAGAAAGATAAAAGAGTCTGTTGTCAGCTAGCCCATGGAAGGGTTTGCTCATGTCTCTTCCAGTCTTACTCCAGTTTTACTGTCACAAAGAAAACTTTATACAATTCCCCCTTCCTGCCTCATAAGAATGTAACAGTAAATGGTTTATAGTAAAGTTCAATAATCTTCTCTTATTATCTCCTTCTGAGAAATTTACCCTTAAAAGTTATGCAAAATACATGTTATGGCAGGAATTCTTTCCAGACTGGGAATGATCCCCCCCCCCAGGGGACATTTGGCACTAACTGGGGACATTTTTGGTTGGCACAATGGTGGGAGGGGTCCTTCTGATATCTGGTGGGGGAAGGCCAGGGAGGCTCCTATACAAGACACAAAAAGAGAAAGAAAGGACAAATGCTTTATAACATAAAGTAATCTATTAATCTTTTATAAATGCTATTCTTGGGAAAGGAGGGAGAAGGAGAGGGAGAGAAACATTGATGTGTGGGAAATACATTGACTGGTTGCCTCTCACTCGCCCTCAACTGGGGACCTGGCCCGCAACCCAGCCATGTGCCCTGACTGAGAATCAAACCTGCGACCTTTGGATTTGCAGGGCGGTACTCAATCTCCTAAGCCACACCAGCCAGGGCAAAATGCTATTCTCTTTAATAGACACAAATAAAGAAAGCACACACTGGATCTTAAAACTGCAGAATTACTTAAACCACGGGGGTGGGGTGGTGAGAGAAAGCTTGGAGCAGACATTTCGGGTCCATCACACCTAGTGTTATACTCAGGATCTTTAGTTCAGGAAACTCCAATGGCAAATAAGCTCTGTAGAGTTCAGCAGAAGGGACGGGAAGGATCAGATGTGACTCCCAACTAGAAACCACTCCTAACTAAATTGGGACACTATTTTATCTTCTGGCCCTCCGAGGAATGTCAAGTTCTTAGTAAAATATCTTACTGATAAACATCAACTCCAACCTTTTCAAAAAGTTTTTTTTTTAATGCTCTGCAAACCAAAAGTCCCTGGATGGAAACTGGGGTCCAGCTGAGGCCAGGCCTCTGTCAGTTACCCCTCCAAACCACGTGGAGAGTTCCCATCACTAAGCATTCCCTCTTCCGGTCTGGGGAACTGCGGAAAGTGAATGTTAGGGTTTATGACTCAGACTCCCCCACAGTGATAAAACACCCCCAGAGGTAGCAAGGAAAAGCCCCTTAAATTTTATTGCAAAAATGACAGCCTAAAGACTCAGCAAAGGAATCTTTTCCCTGAAAGTTAGGCAAAGTTTTTACAACGTCTAAAGCTACTTTAGGATCGAGTCCCACCAGCAGCGTTTTTAGTCCCGTCCTCCCTCCCGTCTTCACCAAGGCCGGCCACACACCCACGCTCCGTCCCAGGAGTCCAGCTCGGCACCGCCGCACTGCCAAGTCCTCATCCCGCGAGTTCACAATCACCAGGGCAGTGTGGGCGGGGATCCTGGGGTGGGCCTCGGGGTGCCGCCCATACACCCCGACCTCTGAACGACCCCACGGTCCTATCTAGGGGGACCCCACAGCTCAAGAGGTGGGGGAGGAGGAAGGGACTCCAACCGGCTCCTTTTAGGAATCCCCTCCCGGAATATGAAGTGGGACAACCCCCACCCCAGATGGAGATCCGCTCTTCGCAAACTCAGAGAAAAGAAGTATCTTTCGAAATCCTTCCGTGTAGTTGTGCCCTCAGCCAGGGCAGCCCATCCAGCCGGGACTTAGTTTGCTACCACGTGCTGGGTGTGCCCCGGTCCCACACGCCCGCGCAGAGGCTCCCACGGCAGCGCCTGCCCCAGCACGGCTCCGCCGGCGCGGCGCGGGCCTGTGCGCCTCCGGTCGCCCCCCGGTGGGGACGTCCGGCTGCGCAGACGCGGGGAACGCTCCCAGGGGCGCACCCGCGGGCCCGCAGACTCAGTGTGCACAGAGAGGTGTGCAGGCGCGGAGACCGCGCCCAGGTGTGCGGAACTCGGTGGGCAAGGTCAGGAGCACACGCAGAGCCGCGCACGGCAGGGCCCAGCGGGGGACCTCCAAACCCCGGTCCGCGGAGCGCTTTACCGACTCACCTCCTCCAAAAATTTAGTCAAATCGTACACTTTGTTGTGCAGGATAAGCCAGGTGCTCTTGCTGTGGTTGTGCTTCTGGATCTCTTCCAAGGTGTAGTACGTGACGGCCTTATCTGACGCCTCGGCCATTTCGGAAGGCAGAGAGTTGCAGCCCCTATGCACACCAGTGGAGCCGGGAGGAGCACAGCAGGCGTCTCCACGAGACGGGGCCGGGACATTCCCCTAGTCCCGGCTGGGGCGCCCGGGGCTGGACAACCGCCCCAGCGAAGGGGGCGGCTTGCTGAGGGCCTCCGATGATTGGCCAGAGCCCGTGTCACTCAAGGGACCCGCCCTCGACCTCCACTTTATACCAACCCCAGCGCGCCCCGCCCAAAGTGGATGTTGATTGGCTGAATCCGCTGCCTAGCGTGCTCGAGGCGGGGCGGGGCGGGTCCTCTGGCGCCTGCGCAGAAGAAGGGAAGGTGGCCGGGTGTTGACCCGGGTGACAGGGCTGCACACGTGTGCGGGAAGGACACGGACCCTGCGCGGTGGTCCATAGGGGCTAGCGCATAGTCCACTCTGTGCAGGGCAGCGTCCGCACGTCAGAATCGCCGCATTTCCCAATCAAGTCATATCAGCCGGACCGGGACGCTAATTTCTAACAGTCTTTGCTGCAAGTCTCAAGAGTAAATTGTTAGCGTTGCGTGAGACACAGACGAGCCTCGTGGACTTGAGAACGTTAGCCCGGGTAGAACTGCGTGCTGCCCGGAACAAACTGCCACTACAGTGTCTGCCCCGGATGGCTCCGTTCTCACGGGAAAAACAAACCCATGGGAATTGTTATAAAAAGTAAAGACGTTCTGGTTATTTCTGTATCCCCAAAGCAGTTCGTTGTTGACCACTGGCTAGGCGAGCTCTGGCATTAGCGTCTTTGCCTTGTGTCAACAGCGTATTGTTAAGGTGCGCCCTAAATGATGGACAGCACTTGGAATAAAGCCTGGAAGGGCACCTCCCCGGCAGGCATATGAAGACTTGCAAATGTTTGAGAAAAACAAAGCGGAAGAGTTCCAGCATGTTAAAAAATCACCCGATATTTGTCAAGGCCCTTTTCAGCGATGGTAATTAACTCCAAAAGAACCACACAGCAGAGTGCACACTAGGTCATCTTTCCCGGAAAGGTGAGCACAGTTCTTCCGCATTTGGGTGCTGGGTGGTAGTGCCCACCCCGGCACTGACTCCTCCATGGCAGTGCATGGCCATGAAGAGGGAAACAATTTCCCAAGTAGTCCAGGTTTTCTTCAGCCTTTTCAAATGGTGGAATACACTGATTTTCAAATACCGAACCAGCCTTGCACCTTGGGAATGAACCCCACTCGTTTATGGTATATCATAATTTCCTGTATTAATGAAGTGTATGTTGAGTTTTTGCATCTATTTTTATGAGATAGTGTGTAGGTTTCTGTTCACACATTACATTTGTCTGGTTTGGGTATCAGAGTAATACTGCTTCATAGAATGATTTGAGAAGTTCCCCTTTTCTATTTTTCTGGAAAAGATTACGTACAATTGGTGTTATTCTTTAAAAGTACGGTAGAAGTATCCAGTGAAACCAAATAGGACAGCAGATCTCTTCTTCAGGAAGTTTTACATTTTAATTTGCATATAACAGCTATGGAACGATTCAGGTTGTGTTTCATTCTGGTGAGCCGTGGTAATGTGTGCTTTTTGAGAAGTTGGCCCATTTCGTTTAAATTGTTAAATCTAGCCTTTTGCCGTTTACAGGGTCTGTAGTGAAATCCTATTTGATTCCCCATGCCAGTAATTTGTGACTTCTACTTTTTGTTGTCAACTTTGCTAGAGGCTGTCAGTTTTATTGATCTTTCCAAAGAGCCAGGTTTTTTTTTTTCTTGAATTTTTCTGTCATTTTCTTTTTTTCAATGTCATTGATTTCTGTTCATTATATTCTTCCTTCTGCTTGCCTTGTTTTTTTCTCCACCATCCCCACCCCCGTTTCCTCAGGTGTTAACTTTATTGATTTGAAACTTTTTCTCCTTTCTAATGTTTGTCTTTAATGTTATAATTTTCCAATATGTTTTTAAAATGGTAGACCAAAGTTATACTATTTTCCTAACCATTGTCAGGACTGCTACATTGAAGTGATCACCAACTGCAGTTGACCGCAGAACGCTGTGGATGGCTCATCAACATGCGAGAAAAGCATACACAGACATCCAGGTCCTGTGGGGTAGTAGAAACTAAATGGCCACCCTCCCTGGTGGGGAGAGCGCCCCGTTCCCCCTCTGGAGAGGCTTTTTATTGGTTTTGTTTGCATAAGAATTCAGGTAAAGCTCATTACTCATTTTTAGGAAGTAAGGATCAAACAATAGATAACAAGGAAGTCTGAGGGCCTATTTTGAGTCAGGGTCAAAGAGCTCTAAAACTTTGAGGAACAAACTTACTTCTTCCTTGGACCCTCCTCACTCAACTGAGAGCATTCTAAACAAAGCAAGTTTCACAGGATCTTACATATTCTTTCTGAGGCCTGATCACCCTGGGAACCCGCCCTTTTCAGCACAGGGCTGCACCACCCTCTGTCATTGTTTCAGGCTTAGGTGGAGCAAGGGAAGTCAGGCAGCCAAGAGATAAGGAGATTTTCTCCCAGACAATGAGGACTCAGGCTATATCAAAGCCAAGGAGCGAGGATCCATCACCCCCTTTTGCTGCAGCCCCCAAAGTCCTTCCTTGGGGGCCTCCCACATGATCATGTCTGTCTTAGATCATTCCCCCCTTGGGGAATCTTACCCGTCATTGGCTAACCAACCAAGCATTGGGGTTCATTTATGAATGAAGCAGCAGAAGCAGCATTCCTGCCAGGGAGATAAGCTTTTGTCTCTTTGCTGGCTTGTGGTCCAAGGCCACTCCCTCAGCCTCAGCCTAGGCAGGGGTTACAGCTTCTGATACCAGGCAGGGCAGTCCCCAACACTAAATCACCCAAGACGTAGACCAAAGCAATGTGTCTCTTAACTGGATGGCTTATCTCTGCAATCCAAGGTCAAGACTGTTTCAGATTTCAGTCCCACTTCCAAATAGCTCTGGAAGGGGTTAAAAACAAAACATTGGTGCCCATGACCTGGATTCTCTCAGGTGTGACTTATCAGATGCATGACTAGGAGCCAGATGGTGAACGACTCTAAACAACTGCTTATAAAATGCTTAGCACAGGGGCCAGCACATAGAAAGCAATGAGCAGATTTTAGCTAGTTCTCAGGTTATTATTTCTACTCAACAAGGTTTCCTTATTCTAAAGCACAGGTATGAGGAAGCATCCTATCTGGCAGGTGCTCCAAGCAGAAGTAAATCTAGGCAAATTTAGAAACAAACAAACCTGATAAATTACAGGAACACAAATACCTCCAGATTCTTCCTGACTTCCCCTCCAGCAAACCTGATAAACATTTGGAACACTAACTCTACTCTTAAAGCTACTTAAACAAAAATATACTGTAAAATGTACTCTGTCTTCTGTTCTAATAGAAGACAAAAATAAGCACACATTACTAGATTTTAAAACTTCTTTTCTAATTCTTTACGCCCCTTGTACACAAAACTCACCTGAGTGGCTCTCTCCTGCCCCTTTAGGTAAATAGTTACCTTTGCCATTATACAGTTACAACCACAGAAAGGTGGTTCCCTCAGGGAATGGGCACTTCTACAAAGAAGGACTCCAATTCAAATAACTACACAGATAATTTGCATTATGTGCCAAGGTCGCAGGTTTGATCCCTAATCAGGGCACATGCAAGAATCAACCTATGATGAATATGTAAGTGGAACAAGAAATTGGTGTTCCTCGCTGTCTCCCTTTCCCTTTCTCTCTAAAACCAATTTGCATTGTACTCACATTCATGTCTCTTAAAAATCACGTTACCATAGGTTATCTTTATCCTCCCCAAAATCTCTCTCTCCCTCCAGCGAAGGCATAATGGCCGCGGAAATAAGACGGTATCTTCAGACCAAAAACTGCAGCAGACAAGCCCAGGAAATACAACAGAATTTGTTGCAGGGTAAGGTGCTTACAGGAACTAGGTCCAAGCAGACAAGCCAACCCAGAGGGCCTGCAGAAGTTACCCTGCACTACAGACTCCTGTGACTGTGCTTTTCCAGTACTGTAACTCAGGGACCGACAAGACAACGGGACAAAGAGCGCAGCAGTGCCAGGGGCCTTGTGATAGACAGTTGTCTGTAACTGATACTATCACCAGTTCGATATTTATCTCAGTTGTTCTGGCATTCCAGCCCAACAACAATATTCATGGCTACATTTTAAGGCACAAGTACTCATTCACCAAGTAGAAGGCTTTCTTTTTTTCAAAATTTAAATGATTTATTTTTCAATTACAGTTGACTAGGAGGCTTTGATATATGCTTGCTATGGAAAACGAGGTTGGTCAGAGGTCACAGCATGAAACCTCAAAATGAAATGAGATCTGGAACACCGAGATGGAGCTGTCTCTGGCTGCAGCTTCATCCCCTTCTTCCCCTGAGTCCGCCCATTACTGGTATCCCTCCCTGCCACCCGCCACCACCCGGCTCTCCTCCGGCTCCCGGCACAAGTGTGTGTAACAGCCCTTTGTTTTCCTACAGCAGGACCAGGATATTCAAATGAACCACGTACAAGGATGTTAGGGCCTGACACAGTGTTTTCACTTTTGCCAAATGAAGCGGTGAGGCCAAATCAAAGAAGTCCCTCTGCCTCCCACGGCTCCTGAAGTGACTGTGAGGTCACACCCAGTGAGGACCCTTGTCAGAAGCCTGTCCTTCTGAGTCGCAGCCTGCCTCTGTGTGCTGGAGGACAGCTGAGAACAGTCTACCCATAAATGCAATCTCAGACCTCCAACTGCTCAGCGTCCAGGCCAGGGTGCATGCTGACCTGCCGCAGCCCCCGCCTGGGGCTTGTCACCATGGTTCCAGTTTCCTGGCTACAGATCTGACACTTCCCCAGGTCACCTTTCTGGGAAAAGGCCTTCATTTTCACAGGGTCTTGCCCAATCACAAAATACGACCTAATCTTCATAAAAGAGACACATGCAGTCAAACTGGTGTGTGGAATCCTTAAGGGGATTCTTTGAATGACCGGGTAAGATAACAGGAAACATGAAGAACTCGTTTACCTGGAAAAGTGATGCCTCTTCATGACTTTTGTGCTTTTTTTTTTTTCTGTGACTGTGTCTTACTCTAATTGGTTTATAAGAGTTCTTTATGTAATCTGGAAACTAAACATTTGTAGATTATACATGAGAAAATATCTTCTCCCAATCTGCACCCTGTATCTTCACTTTCTTTGTTTTACTTTTGGAAAACAAGTTTTTTCCAAAAAACCTTTTATTATATAAAAGTTCAAATATATACAAAAGCAGAGAGGATAGTATGCATAATGCATAAAAGCACAGGTGATAACATGAACCTTCACTCATTTTCCACAATTATCAAAATGTGGCCAATTTTGTTTCTTCTTTATCACCACCCTCATCTCCTACGCGATCATTCTAAAGCAATTTCCAGTTTTATAGTTTTGTAGGAGGGTGCAGCCAAAGGGTCCCCAAAAGAAGGAGTTGTAATGGAGTTCAGAACTCAAGGTGTCCAGGAAATATTAGAAAAATATATAGAATGTCCTCACTCTCCACCCCAGGGGAAGGGACAAGTGAAGCAGGGCCATTGAGAGCTGTTTTGCATAGCAACAGCCTTGCAGCTACCCTCTGGCGTGGTCACTTAACATATCTATAACCTTTAACTGGTTGCATGGATATGTTAAATAGCTGCCATCATCTCTGAGCCAGGGGAATGGAAGTAACTTCCCCACCCAAATATAACTGGGGGGCAGGTCCCCGGAGTTACAGCGCCTGAGTGGGAGCTCAGAGAAGATTGGCTCCATGACATGGGGCCACGCCTGCCCAGACTCATGATGGCAGCCCAGTAAAGCTGGAAGGATATGAGTTCTGGCATGTGAAGCCGAGTGTGGGAGGAGTCGGAAATGGGGGTGCAGAGGAAGACTGGCGCGGGGATTTAAACCCAGACTTGGCGGCCATTGAGGAGAAGCATGCGGCTTTAGCAGAGTGGGGACTCCCGTAGCTGTGCAGACACCGTCCGCGATACAGCCGCCTGCGGCTCCTCTACCGCCTGGCTCCAGGCCCCAGCCGGCTCTGTAGCCGCGGCTGCGAGAAGGGGCCACCAATAAGTGACTCGGGAGCACCGGGTCACTGCCCGGCCAACCACAGCCACCGCCAGGCCTCCACAGCCACCGCCAGGCCTCCACTTGCTGCGCCCGCGCTCTCACCGCTGGGGCTCAGCCAGCCTTGCAGCCAACTGCTCTGGCCAGGACACGATGACCACCCCGCCCCCCCACCCCTGCAACCATGGGAAGAATCACCACGCGGCTTTAGCTGGAGATCCTGGCAACACAACCAATGGTGCTGGGAACTAAGGAAGGCCTGCCAGCTGAGCACAAATTACTAGGAAAAACCGAGAGCTGCCTAAGCCACAGACTTCTATTTCTTCTCCTGAGATACGGTACTGGGCAAAGGGGGGAAGGAAGGACTGTGTGTGTTTGTGTGTGTTTCAAGGGACTTTGGGATTTTAACAAAGATATTAAGTCATTACTTTTAGTCTGTATAACTTGAATAAATAACTCTTTTCTTTTTCACCAATCTCTAGCATGGAGAGCTATAATTCTCTGGCTTAGAAAAAGGTGAACCTAGTACAGGGGGACCCCAGGAGAAATGGGGATCAATTCCCTAGCATTGTGGGACTCTCTTCCCTGGTGGCCAATCGGGGAGGATCATAGGAAACCACATGCGCAGCAGCTTTAATGCAACTACTTGTACATACTCAATAAAAGCCCCCCCAAACTAGCCAGGAAGGATCCACACTATAAGAATAAAGTCCCCCCAGCCCTTGAGGTCAATCTCTGCTTGGAGCTGGCCTGCTCCCATGTTCTCTTCTATGAACTCTGGGTGTTCGGTTCAATTCTTTGTCCCGATCACTAAGAACCTGGTTGCCTGTGCCCACCTGTGACAGTTTCATCCATAAATACTATTTCAACAAATATGTCTATAATATAAAGATCTTAATCGATATTATCAAAGTACTATTCCCATCTATAAAATAATTTCTTAGTACAATATAGTCATATACAATAAATGTATTTATTTATAGTCAATAAATACAATAACTTATTGTACAATATTAGTACAATATATGCAAGCTTTTGTTTCATACCTATCTTTTTAGAGTATGCTTATTCAAATAGAGATGGAAATAAGGCCCATATGTTTCACCTTTTATGTGACTAGAATTGGACTATTTAGTCCTTGAATGTTTGGTGACGTGAGCATATTTAAAAACTGCAAATGCCTTTTGCCTTTTATTCTGCCTTGTTAAAATTATTGAAACCACCCTGGGTGGTGTAGCTCAGTGGATTGAGTGCGGGTTGTGAACCAAAGTGTCCCAGGTTCGATTCCCAGTCAGGGTACATGCCTGGGTTGCAGGCCACAGCCCCCAGCAACCGCACATTGATGTTTCTCTCTATCTCCCTCCCTTCCCTCTCTAAAAATAAATAAATTAAATATTTTTAAAAATTATTGAAACCAAAGGGCATAAGTTTGATAGCAGAGATATTCAGAACATGAAGTATTGCCATGTGCTTTTCAAAATGAAGAACAGTTGGGTTTACACTTATTTCAACAGATAAGAAAAGCTAGTGGATATCTCCAGTTATCATATAATTTAACTTGAACTAATATCTATTTTTTAGCTTGTCTTCATACAGTTTTTCCCTATGTAAATATACCAGGTAGGACAAAGAGCTTTCCCGCAACCTTCAGAGGTTGGTTTTAATAATTCCAGTGACTACTGACGTAAAACCTTCAGACTATAAGTGTTAAGTTTAGGACACTAAATTCGTTGGAATGGTTGTTTCAGAATATTGTATTTTGTTCACCTACTGTTTTGTCATAGGAGGCTGATTTTGCTCACCAACGTTTTGCTGATTAATCACTTACTATAATCTCCTCAACTGTGGTTACACGTAACTGTAACCATAGGTAACTACTGAGCACTTTTTAACTGAGTTAGCAGGGTATCTAAAAACCTTCCTCTTTGCCAAAATTGATTTTGCAAATAAACTAATTACTCTTACACTGTAAATCGAACATTAAACACAATACAAAATCTCACTCTTTCGCAACATACCTGCTGCCGCCTGGCAAGATGTAAAGCTGAAAAGTCTCACGCCTTCTCTTGCCGAATAAAAACTGCCTGACGTTCCACCCACGAGGTTCCCCGCCCCCCACACCCCCTTGCACTGACACTGGCATCTCCCAGGACTCAGCATTTGGACTTCTCCTGGGCCCACGCTCACTGCCTTGCAGATCCGACCTGGTCTCATAGTTTTAAGTGTGCTCTGTTGTCGCTACACCGCGATCTTTCCCCTTCACTTCTCAAGGTCAACACGTCCAGGCACGAATTCCTCCCGACCTTTGTCCGCAGACACGGTCCTCCCAGTCTTCCCCTTCTCAGTTGAAGGCATTCCTTCCAAATCCTTAGTACAAAACCCTTGGAGTCAGGCCCGCCTCCTCCCTCTCTGACACCACAGGAACCACCCCGAGCCCATCAGATCTAGCTTCAGAGCCCCTTCACAGCCCCCCTCATCCCACTGCCTCCCTGGCACCACTTGGACCCAGGCCTCGCCCTCCCTGGGAACCGGCTGCCTTCCCGGCCCTCCCTCCACTGCAGTCTGCCCCCCACGCAGCAGCGTGGGTGAGCCCGCTACCACTGCACAGCAGAGCGTACCAGGCCGGAGACGGTTCCTCTGCGCGCTGTAACCGGTCTGGCCTCATGCTGCTACTTCTCTTTCCAGCTCTGCTCCAGCCCGCTGCTCGCCCTCCCACCTCCTCTGAGTCTGACAAGTCACCTGCTGCACGCTGCCCACCGAATTCCCTAACAGCTTCTCCCCACACTCCCTGCCTCCTTTTCCCGCTTTACTCTCCTCCAAAGCATCTGTCGCCATCTACCACACTCATATTTTGCTTTGTTTTATTATTTGTCCTTGACCTCCAGTAAAATGTGCACCCCATGAATGCAGGGAATGGTGTTTGCTTAATGCTCTATCACGCACTCCTAGAAAAGCTCCCAAACACAGCAGACGCTCAGCAAAACGTGTCAACGGGAAGAAAGGCGCCTGTACTGGCTCACGCCAGACCTCCCCTTCAAGCCACGCTGCAGGGCGTTCCCATTGTGGCCCATCAGCCACCGCAGGTCCGGGCCATGGTTCCCGCGGAGAAGAGCTGGTGTGGCACCAGCGGGCCCGGCCAGGGCCCTTGGCATCCTCGAAAGAGAGGTCAGCTGCATCTGCGCGGCAGGGACCCTGGAGAGCCGCAGGCTCCGGAGCCCTGCGCTGATGGTGCTGGCAGGTAGCGCGGACTCAGATGCTCAAATCCACCCTGAGCAGCGCCGTGCGCCAGCGTTACAGGGCAGGCCAGCAGCACGTGGTGTGAGCAGCGTGCTGGGGAGCTTTGGGGCATGCTGGGATTGCAGGGCGTGTCTGGAGAGCTGGTGCGCGGGGCATGCTGGGGTTGCAGGGCGTGTCTGGAGAGCTGGTGCGCGGGGCATGCCGGGGTTGCAGGGCGTGTCTGGAGAGCTGGTGCGCGGGGCATGCTGGGGTTGCAGGGCGTGTCTGGAGAGCTGGTGCGCGGGGCATGCTGGGGTTGCAGGGCGTGTCTGGAGAGCTGGTGCGCGGGGCATGCTGGGAGCGGCGCCCTAGAGCAGTGAGGGGGTCGCAGAGGAGCGAGGAGCAGCGGGCTGCAGTCCCACCGAGGTGAGGACGGAGGGGGACCTCGGCTGAGGGGGCCCAGCGCGAGGAGGAGGAGGAGGCCGCCGCAGCCCTGCCGCCCGCCCAGAGCTTCCTCAGGCGAAGGAAGGCATCAGCTCGACGCCCCAGCCTCAGGAGGCGTCAGCTCGACGGCCTCGCTTTGGGTTTTCGGGCTCGTTTTTCGGTGGTCAGGACGCAGCCCAGTGGGGAGGGGGCTCGGCCGTGTCTGCGCCAGCCGGGGGTGCAGCGTGCGTGTCCCTGACCCCCTCACTTTGCGTGGAGGTGGGCGCGCGCCAGCTGTGGCTGTGGGCCGGAGATCGCGCATTCGGGCGGCCCTCGGTCGGCTTTCCGGGCGTCTCACTAGTCGGTCAGTGACCGTCACCCTGGAAACAGCCTGTTTAAACTGAGGAAAGGCCTGGGGTGCTTCCGCCCAACCCCGTGCGCCACCGTTGGTGCAAAAGGGAGGCGCAGGAGGTAGAGAGAGGAGCCTGTGGCACTTCCGGTCGGAGCTGTTCCCACGGCGGGAAGAAAGGCCGGAAGTGGCTCCCACTGAACAAGGTCCGGGTCCGCCCCGCGAGGCGTTGGGCTCTGAGGCCCGGCGCTAGAACCCGGGGGGCGCCTGTGCTTGCCGTGGAGCTGTCGCCGGAACCGCGTGTGCACGCTTCCTCCAGACCCCGGATGTGGACGAGGCCGGCGCCCGGGTCCTGAGCCTTTCCTCCCGTCTCTCTCGTCCGCTCTCGGAAACGGGGGCGACCCTTCCGTCTTCACGCTGGGCGAATTGGGAACCCGGAAAGTGTTAGAGGTGGTGCTACGCCATCAAAGGAAAGCCGTCCCGGCCTGTTCCCGAGCAGATCCCTGTTGCGTGCCTGCAGTTTCGTGATCAGCCTCGGGCGATCGGCAGCGTTTACTGGGGAAATGAGATAGTAATTTCAGGGGGAAATGTGTTTCAGAAATAAAAGTGACGTCGCCGGTGTTCGCCCACAATGACGTGACCCATTTTCTTTAAAATGCACCGAGTTGCGCCTCGGGGCCCAGGCCGTAATCGGTTCCGTGCTGTGTGTTGTTTTCTCGTTCATGGTCGATGCCTTCCACTGAAACGCGCCCCAGGACGTGACTTCGGGTGGAACTGCGAGGGAGGTTGCGTTTGCCAGGCATTTGCACGGGAGAGCGTGGAAATGCGGCGAGAAGGAAGGAGTGTTTTCACTTTTAGTCTCGGAAATGATTGGGTCGTGGATGCCTTGTGCGAGTTTGCCTGTTTGCTGCTCTGAGAGCACTTTCTGCACAGCCCAGTGGTTTTTCACCAGTGAGAGATCGATGAAACCTCAAACACTGGTTCCTGAGCAGCAGGGCAGTGCCTGAGGGAGGCTCCGACTCCTTCCCGACACGGGACTTCGGCCTGGTGAGCCTCCAGATGCCGGTCGACGTTGGATCGCTTTTCTTGCTAAAGAGAGAAAATATGTCCACGTCAAAAAATCTGGAGAACTGGAATCCCACTCTTATTCTGTGTGGTATTTGTGCCGGTTAGAAAAGTGGGGCTATGGCAGAGAGCTGAACAAGCAGCACTGCTCCCTCTCTGGCCCCTCCCCGGCATACAGCACCATGACCCAGCCACGTGGGTTGCCCTCCCTGGTGAATGCCTAAGGCTCTGCCCCTTACTACCTAACAGGTGCTGCAGAGGCAAAAAATAAAGAAACAAAAATGGCCCAAATGAAAGAATGGGTCAAAGCTCTGGAAAAAAATACAATTAAACGAGGAAGAGATAGCCAACCTATCAGATGCACAGTTCAAAACACTGGTAGTCAGGATGCTCACAGAATTGGTTGAGTATGGTCGCAAAATAGAGGAAGAAGTGAAGGCTATGAAAAGTGAAATAAAGGAAAATGTACAGGGAACCAATAGTGACAGAAAGGAAACCAGTACTCAAATCAACAATATGGAGCAAAAGGAAGAAATAAACATTCAACCAGAACAGAATGAAGAAATAAGAATTCAAAAAAATGAGGAGAGGCTTGGGACCCTCTGGGACAACTCTAACATTTCAACATCTGAATTATAGTGGCGCCAGAAGGAGAAGAGGAAGAACAAGAAATTGAAAACTTATTTGAACAAATAATGGAGGAGAACTTCCCCAATCTGGCAAAGGAAATAGAATTCCAGGAAGATGAGGAATCTCAGAGAGTCCCAAAGAAGTTGGACCCAAGGAAGCATACACCAAAGCACATCAAAATTCCATTACCCAAGATCAAAGATAAGGAGAGAATCTTAAAAGCAGCAAGAAAAAAGGAGACAGTTACCTACAAAGGAGTTCCCATCAGACTACCAGCTGACTTCTCAAAAGAAACCTTAAAAGTAAAAAGGGGCTGGAAAGAATTATTCCAAGTCATGAAAGGCAAGGACCTTTATCCAAAATTGCTCTATCCAGCAAAGCTTTCATTTAGAATGGAAGGGCAGATCAAGTGTTTCCCAGATAAGTCCAAGTTAAAGGAGTTCATCACCACCAAGCCCTTATTATATGAAATGTTAAAGGGACTTTAAGAAAAAGAAGATCAAACCTATCAACAGTAAAATGCTAACAAACTCACACCTATCAACAGCCAAACCTAAAAACAAAAACAAACACAAAGTAAGCAAACAACTGGAACAGGAACAGAATCACAGAAATGGAGATCACATGGAGGGTTATCAGCAGGGGAGGTGGAGAAAATGGGAAAAGTTACAGGGAATAAGAAGCATAAATGGTAGGTAGAAAATAAGGGGAGGTTCAGAATATTATAGGAAATGTAGAATCCAAAGAACTTATATGTATGACCGATGGACATGAACTAAAGGGAGGGAATGCAGGTGGAGGAGGGAAGGAGGTGTGCAGCATGCAGGGGAATAAAGAGAAAAAATGGGATAACTGTAATAGTATAATCAGTAACATATTTAAAAAACAGAAAAGTGGAGCTTAAATTCCAGTTTTTCTGTAAAGTAATATATAAGGTAGACTTCAAAGGTACATCCTGTGAGTTTTCAGCTGTAAAATGTGTCCCTAGTAGAAGTTTTACAGCCATATAATTAGTGGAAAAGGAAACTAGATAATTTAGAGACTGAGTAAATATTTTCTTTTATGTAAAATGATGAAAAATGTATTCCTTAAGCTTGAATTACTTTTCGGGGGTAACCTGAAATAGCAGAACACTTTGCTATACATTTTGATTTTTAAAAAATTATTATTGGCATAGGAAAGATCAAAATGAAACCTTAAGAATAGCCAGGAACTTTAGGAGGACTTTATTCAATAGAGTCAGCGTAATAGAAATGTATCTAGTACCTAGAGCAGAGTCGGTATTTAATGGACAGTGCTGTTTTTATTATTATTTGTACTCAAATTATTCTATTTGTGGTATAAAACCAGATTTGAAATTCCAAATTATATATTTGGGGTGACAAAAGTGTTCTAAAATGTATTGTAATGGTTGCATAACTCAGTAAATAGAATAAAAACCATTCAATTGTACACTTTTAATGAGTGACTTGTATGTCACGTGAATTATATCTTAATTCATGTACCAAAAGAATTCCAGGTTATTAGAGAGCCTTAGAGATAAAATGGCAGCGATATTTAACTGCTGGAGTTTGCTAATTTGTTTTTATTACCTAATTCCAACACAATACCAAATACCCTGATGAGTTGGTGCTGCAACCCTGTTGGGGGGATGGTTTACTGACTTTTTATTGCTGGGCGATTGTTCTAGAGGCCTGGTGGCCGAGACATCCGGCGGACAGGAAGAGATGAGCGACTCCAAGCTGCAGTCGCTGTTCTTCGTCACCATCCCAGACTTGCAGAGCCTCTGTGCCGTCAGGGTGACACTGCGCCCCCCGGGAGCGGACACTGCGGTCAGGAGCACGCAGCTGAAGGTGTGCAGGTGAGACATACGTCCTACTACGACACTGCCCAGAGTTTCCGAGACCTGTAAGAGCTGTTTTAAAACAAAATACTCCTTCACTCATTCTGTGTATGTGATTGTAAAACAAATTCAGTTTTGTTCCGTGCAGGTCCAGAGGATTACATTTAGGGAAGGACTTAAAATACTTGAGGTAGACTGTCTCGCTGTTGAGTTGTTATATTTATGACTTCTTGTGTGAACTTTTTTAAAAAAGATTTTTTTATTTATTTTTAGGCAGAGGGGAAAGGAGGAAAAGGGGGAGAGAAACATCAATGTGTGGTTGCCCCTCACTTGCCCCCCACTGGGGACCTAGCCCCCAACCCAGGCCTGTGCCCTGAGTGGGAATTGAACCAGTGACCCTTTGGTTCACAGGCTGGTGCTCAATCCACTGAGCCACACCAACCAAGTTGTGTGAACTTTTTAATTTAAAGTTTTTATAGACGCTGATGAATTAAATCAGGCTCCCCAAAACTTAGTAGTAGTAGTTAATAAATACTGAGTACTTTCTGTTTATGAGGCACTTTAAAAGATACTGTGAACATTTTAGATTAATATAATTTCTTAACACTCAGGTCAGTATTAGAGTATTTCTGAAGAGCATTTTTCCAAGAATGCTATTGAAATACCCATTCCAAGACAGTCTTTGAAAAGCAGCCGAGTTGAGGACCCACCGCGTGTTAGTCCCTTCCCTGACTGAGGCGGTCAGAGGAAGAGTCTGAGAATACCTGGTGGGATTCTCCCTGTAGCTTAACTTCTTGGAGACGAACAGACACTTCTGAGACAGCTAGGAGTCAGAAATAAGAAAGACACGTGGGTGTCCTCCATTTTCTCTTATTCACAAGACTTTTTTCTCCCCATTGTACACATTTCCACCCAGGGGCACCCAGGGGCCCGTACCCTTCCTGCTGACGTGCAGCGTGATAGCAGTTTCCCGCGACCCCTTGGGAGACACAGAGATAGAACACTGCACGTGAGGTCTTCTGCTGTGCGCTCCCAAATCGAAGGAGACCGCGGCCACAGTGCGGGGGGCTGTCGCTGGTCCTCCCGGTGACTGAGCAGCTGAGACTAGGGCAGGCCCTGCAGAACCAAGCGCCTGCCTCACCAGGGAAGAGGGGGCTGCCGGGGGCACTCTCAGCCTCCCTTTGCGAGGTGCCGCCCCCCCCCCCCCCCCCCCCGCAAAAAAAAAAATTCTCAGGGTTCTTAACATGTGTTTCCTTTGAGGATTAGTAATTTGGAAAATTTTTATATTTCCAACTCTGTTCCTTTTTGTGTTTTTCCCACCTTCTCCTACTCTCTGAAGCAAAATTATTGATGATAATTTCAACTGCAGTAATTTTTGTTCTAAGTTCATTTGGCCCTTGAATGCTAAACTAAAACCAGTAATGCCATTCTGGCTTGGGAAAAAAATCATTTTTGCAGGAAAAGAGCCTAGTCAATAGTTCTAATGTTCAAATAGTTGATAATTTTTCTGATAGTTGAATCATTAGACTGCCCCCCCATTCCCCCAACCACGTAAAAAACAAAGGAAAATGGAAGAAACTGGAGTTACGAGAGATGTATTCTTCAGTGTCAAGACTTCTTCAAGTCTGTAGTTAGGGTGGAAATGGGGCTTTAAAAGAGGAATTCTCACTCACAGATGAAAGAGGCTAGGACATTCAGATGCAGGGACTAGGTTACATATTAATGTCAGTATCTAAACTTTTATAATTCTATTAATTCAAAGCTTGGCTGAGTGCCTGTAGTGTTCAAGGTACCATGCTAAGTGTGGGGAGAGATACAGAAATCTATAACACAGTCTTTGCCCAGAAGAGACTTAAATTTTTTACTAGAACAAAATGATTTTCTATAGATTGATATTAGAGAGTGGGAGGAAGTGGAAGAGAGAGAGAGAAACATAGACTTGTTGTTCCACTTACTTGTGCATTCATTGGTTGATTCTTATATGTGCCCTGACTGGGGATCAAACCCACAACCTGGGCATATCGGGACAATGCTCCAAGCAACTGAGCCACCTGGCCAGGGCTGGAACTGATTTTTAAATGTTCTAATAAAGTAAAAACAGACAGTAGGCAAGTCAACATTAAAATTAATACATTTCATCTCCACAGGCAACTGCTGTTGTTACACCAAGATATTCTTGCATCGCCTATACCTGGAATATTTAGCCAAATTTGGGTGGTGATGGCGGTTAGTATTTTAACATTTTATAAAAAGTATTACTACCAATTACTTTGGGCAATACTGATACAGAGTAATTCGGGTACTAATTATAGCTCAAACTAAAGATGTTTTATGAAGATAGGTTACATTGTTTTGTAGTTTGAACCATTAACAGACTTTAACTTCAATATACCTGATGTTTAAAATTCATTTTTGTGGTTCTAATATTTAGTTTTCTGTGTCATAAATGCTAAGATAAAGAGTAGAAATGAGGATGTTATAGCAAAATTTTTGAAGATACAATCCTTTTCTCATATTTTATTCTTTAGAATTACACTTAATATAAAGGAAGAAAGTTCTCATTCCATCAAATCTCTAATTGCTTTTAAAGAATTTAGATCAACATATTTTTTTAATTTGGAAATTTTTTATAGTTAGTAAAAATTATATTTCCCAGTGCTATATATAACTGAGAATGATAATGAAGTACCAAAATCTTTATAAAAGTGATACTATCCTGAGGTTTTTGTTAAAAATCTTTCTGAAAATCCTCTTCTGAGATTTTAATTTCCCAGAATCCAGTGAAATCAACATTTATTAACAGTGCTGATAAGCCATATAGAATATTTAGGTCTTTTCTTTTTCTTCTAGGTTATGTGGCTATATGTCCAACCTTTTCTTTTCATCCTTAATACAGTTTTTAAGAAGAACAAACTATTGGTGAACAAGTAGACACTAATACCTCTTAGTTGTGTTTTTCCTACCTGAAAAATTTATGAAACAAAGAGGAGATTGTTTTAGAGTTCTAGTAAATTCAAGTATTCTAATCTTAGAATAACCACCTGAAAAATATGTTTTGCTTTTTTATACATTACATGCTATAAAAATTTACAAAAATATTTAAAATGGAATTATCATGGATACTGTTTTGAAACTCGCCTTTCACTCTCACTCTCACTCCCTGATGCACATGTTGAGTTTCCGTGTTGTGCTCTGCAACGGTGCTTCAGAAAGCATCACTGAAATAATGCCATTTGCATTTTTCTGGTAGTTTCTATGGGTTGAATTCTTAGAACTGAGATTGCAGCACATTTTAAATATAATCTAGATACTGTGAAATTGCTCTCCGAAAAAAGCCATACTGGGTTACATTTTAACAAACCGTGTTTGAAAAATTCCGTATTTCCACGTGCCCACAGACACTGGGTATTTGCAGACTTTCGCCATCTGCCGATCTTTTAGTCACCAGCACTGTCTGTCCATTCGTGTGGCTTTCACAGGGGAGCTGCACACCTTGGCCGTGTGAACTTTCTCTTGATCTCCCACTCAGGCCCCTTTCCTTGTGAATGCCTAAGAATATACTATATATGAAGGAACATATTAATATTTACTACATGAAACTTACTGGCCTCTCTCATCGTATGGTTTCTGGGTGCGTGCCACCCCCAGGAAGGCTTCCCTCCCTCGAGGGGAGCACACCCGCAGGTGTGTTTCAGGGAGAGGCTGGCGTCCCCGGGGTGCGGGCTGTCAGGGAGACGTCCCCTTCTGCGCGCCCTGCTGCAGAGCCTTCAACGTCTTCTGAGTATTGCTTTACGTAGTAACACGTTCGTTGAGTCACTTTTATAAATGTGGATTTTTGTTATAGATACCATTTTATAAAGCTGGGAAGCTTAATGCCTATCTCGAAAAACATGGAGCTAAGGTAAGTGTTTTAAAAGATACAATTCCAGATGTTGTGTATATTGATTTTGTATTCAGCTTCTTTTGTCGGCCAACAAAAATTGGAGTCTCTTTCTTGTAAGTGCACGTGGAAGAGCAGAACAGTTGCTTTCATTTAGTAGAGGCAGAGGGGAAGGGGCTAACTTTTGCTGGGTGACCTTGTGGGCATTTCACCTGGCATCACATCACTTACCGTATGTAGCTGCCAAGAAGTGAATAATCTCATTCTACAGATGAAGAAAAACCCTGAGAGAGATAAAAACACTGTTTGTAATAATATAGCTAATAAGCAGAGGCACAAAACAGTATAAATTGTACTCATGGTGACGATTTCTGGATCTGAGCAAGGAAAACAGGAGTACGTGGGTTGAGCACCTCGTGTGTCCCGGTTACTCAGGCCAAGGAGATGTGGCTGGTGCTCACGTCACGTCTCCGCACGTCTCTCTGGGGCACTGTGCCCTCCGTGACTCCAGCAGGCCGATCCACAGGGGTCCCGGGGATTGGGGCATCTGGCCCCCTCCAAGGTGAGGGGTGTTCTTTGGGGTCTGGGAGGATGGTGAGGTTTCCCCACCCCCCAGGTGCTCTCGCAGTTCCCTGAGGAGTCTCTGAGTGACCGGACAGCAGGCCTCGGCCGTCGGTCACCGTCTGCGGGAGGGCGGCGCTCTTCAGGGACCGGGTGGGAGGGAGGGTGCGCGTTCCACCTCCGTGCTGAGACAGGTCCGGACTCTCAGAACCAAATCCTCAGGGTGGCGTTCTCCTAGAACTGGAAACTAGGTCTTTCAGGGATCTCTGCACAACTCTGTCCTTTGTCGTGACAAGTGTCTCAGTTTAGTGGAGATCCCTTTGCTGTCTTCCTGGGGCTCGTGGAGAATTTAATCTTATTAATGTATTGACTTAAAGATCAAAATTGTGCTGTTTTTTGACAAGTGTGTCACAAAAACAATAGATACAATGTGATTTTAGAGATGAATTCTAAAGATTAAAAGTTATTTTTAGCCTAAGAATAGATCACATTTGAGTGTTGAGTTAGTAAAAGAATATGCCAAGTATATATAAAGATTATAAGAAAAAATAAAAAATTAAAAAACATAGCTTCTGCAGTCATTACACACTAATAAAAACACACTTTGTTAAATATTTTCTTCCGGTCTTTTACTTCACACCTTTGGCTTTATCACTGCAAGTTGTCCAGTGTCCAAAATCTTTTTGTTTATATTCTTGTCCTTTTCCCACATACCCGAGTTCCCCTTTGTTACTAAGTAGACTTGCTTTGTCCACTTCCCCAGACTTCCAGATCCCAAATGCCGTGATGCTCATAAGCTTTCTCCCGCCTGACTTTCCTACCCTCGTGGGCCTCCATGGTTCTGCTCCACTCATGTCTTTCTGGGTAACAGTCACGGTAGCCGGCGGGTAGCTGCTGAACATCTGTTACATGCTGAGCACTCTGCTTGCTTCTGGAGTTGAAGCCGTGAATCAGACAAACTCCCTGCCCACAGGAAAAGGTCTCCTCCTTTCTGAAAAGTTTCTGGAGTTTGTGTAGCGTTTTTATTATCCCTTCTATAAATGTTTGGTAGAATTCACCAGTCAAGTTCCCTGGGCCTGGAGTTACGCATAAAGGAGGGATTGTAAGTACAATCCAGTCTCTTTAATACACGATAGAGATGCTCAGACTGTCTGCCCCAAGGCCTGCGTTTCCCTCGTCTGCGCTGGCGGACTGATGACGTCAACTTGCTCGTGGTGCCGCCCTGCGTCCGGCGGCCGGCAGCGGTGGCACCTCTCTCGCTCCCCGGACTGGCGGCGCGTCCCTCCTCCCCACCCTCGCCAGGCCGCTGGAGGCCTCCGGTCTCCCTGCCCGCAAAGAACAGCTTTTGGTCTCGGTGATTTCTCTTGTTTTTTATTTCACTTATTTTCATTTTGGCCTTTATGATTTCTTTTCTTACGCTTATTTGGGGTTTATTTCTATTGTATTTTCTTTAGGGGGAGATGCACACACAAGTAAAACATGATCCCGTGCAGTGGCGGTGACAGTGCCCTTGGGGATAACCAGAACAGGCATCGGAGGTCACGGGGGGGGGGGGGGGGGGTTGGCTGGGCCTGGGCGACGAGCGCATCGCACTAAGGGCCTGCAGCTGTGCAGCCCCGCGGCCTCGCACAACACGTGACGCCTCGCCTGAGGCCACGCTGTCATCTGATCCGTGCTGTGTTCAGTTACCAGGCCCTTCCCCGCAGAGCACGAGACCGAACCCCCTCCGCAGGGCAGGGCGAGCTCCCGTAAGGCACGGGCACGCCGGCTCTGGTTCACTCAGCACGGAGCTGAGCGCACGGCGGGCACCCGGGGAATGTGCGGGAGGGATAATGAATACTCGCGTCTCCTGTGAGACCTCGTTAGCAAAAACTGAACGATACTTATGTTTCTTTTTCTAGCTACTTAAGGTGGAAGTTGAGGTCGCTGATTCGAGAACCTTTTCTTTTCCAATGCAGACACACTTAAGTGCTACAAACTTCCTCGCAACCGTGTTTTGCTTTCATCTTCGTCAGTTCAAAATACTTTCTCATTCCCCATTGACTTCTTGGATCTGCGGGTTCGTTAGCAATCTGTTGTGTAGTTCCCACATACTTGGGGGTATTCTCAGGATTTCCTCAAACCCTCCCCTGAGGATATGTGTATTGGTTTTAGAGAGACGGAGGGAGGGAGGAAGAAACAGCCAGTTGCCTGCCACGCGTGCCGGCCGGGGTTGAACCGCAGCCCTTGGTGTGGGGGATGCCGCCGCAGCCAGCCGGGCCACCCGGCTGGGGCCCGAGATCTCTCTGTCGCTGCCCTCTGCTTGGGCTGTGGCCGGAGGACGCGTTGTGCGTGACCTGCATGTGTTGGAGTTCACTGAGGCCTGTTTGGTGGCCCAGAACACAGTCTGCCCCAGCACATGGTTCTTGTCCCCTTGAAACGAACGTGCATCGTGCTGTTGTGCCACAGGGCCTACGGGTGTCGTTGGGTCACAAAAGTTGATAGTGTTAAGGTCCTGTATGCTCACTTTCTGTCTACCCGTTTGGTCAATTACTGAGAAAATACGGTGCAGGATTTGCCTACAGCTGGAGCAGACGGGGTCAGTGAGGCCGCCTTTGCCCTGGAAGGCGTCCGGGGCAGCAGGCAGGACGTGTGTGAGTGGTAGAACTGCCCCGGCCTCCCTCTGGGCACGCCCGGCTGCTGCGAGCCATACATCCTGCCCGGCCTGGGTTGAACTTGGCTCCCTCCGGCAGATCCTGATGGCCGATGGGACTCGTTCAGCTGCCCAGGCCCCGCACCCTGGGGGCACGTGTGAAGTCAGCAGTGCAGCTGGGCCGCCGCCCGCTCTGGAGCCCTGTAGACGGGAGCCCTGATTCCCTTTGAGACGATGAGCAGACCTGGTCCTGTCCTCACCAACAGATGACTGACACGCACCCTGGGAAGTTCACCAGGAGCCCACATGGCATAAAAACGGGGGGGTGGTGTTGGGGGACAGTTCTCCGGGCACTGCCACTCTTCCGCATGTCCGGCCAGCAGAGGCACACGCAGCGTTTTCCTCTGGACCGTGTCCGCACAGGCGTGCGGAGAGCACAGCCTTGGCTCTCCCCCAGCCTGGAGTGGCTTCCTCACTGGCGTGTGCCCATCCGCACCTGCGAGGGGCTCCGCTGTCTCAGGGTCCGCTCTCCGTGCCGCGCTCTCACCTCCCACGCGGTGTCCCCCAGACTCTGCCGCCCTGTCTCCCTGGAACCTCAGCTCCGTCCCCTCAACCCAGGGAGCCCCCCGCACCCCGCACCGCACCCGGAAACCCTCTTCGGTCAGTGTGCTCGTTTCTGCCTCTCAGGGACCGCTCCTCTTGTGGCTTGATGTCCAGCGTCCTGTGAACCACGGTTGCCCAATTTTTAGTGTTGTCTCAGGCAGGAGGGTAAGTGTGCATCCTGTCAGTCTCATTGGTCAGAAGTCCTACTTTAAACAATTCTCTACAAAGAGAGAGGCCTTGCTGGTACCCATGTAAGTGTCTCGTCGTTTTTCCGGTGCCGAAGCGGCCGGTGTGAACAGCAGTGAGGAACGGTAGTGCGGTGCGGCTCTGCTCTGTGTCTTCTGTGCACGGGGGCCACGGGGTGCAGTGCAGGGGCCCAGCGCGGGCGCTCCGGAGGCGCGGGCTCTGCGTCGGGACAAGCAGGGGCTCGGGCTGTCACGGCACGACAGCCGTCAGGGCTTCAGAGTGAAGAGAGTTCAACGCTTCTTAGCCTTCGGACCAGATGGGGTTGTGGTGACCATGGCAATGACTGCAGTGACATCCAGAACAGCCCGGCCTGTGGGGGGGGGGGGGGGGGGCGGTCCCGGCACAGACATTTCCCGTGAGTCTGTAGGGACATGCTGATTGCTGTGATTGGCTCGTATTTTGTCCTTGAACCTTTGCAGGCAGAGGCGCCACAAAGGGTCATCCCTGTGATTCTTCAGAACTGCCTTTCGTACTCGCTCACGGCCAGGCTCGCCCCAGCCTGGAACAAGACTGGCCACCTCCTGGTGCAAGGTGACTGTCCCTCTCCCGGTCACTGTGGCTTTCTCAGGCAGGTTGCTTCCCTTTGGGGCTCTGCTCCCAGAAAGTAGTTGCTAACGCGGAGCCCAGCCACGTGTTCTCAGGCCAGCCCACACAACACACGTGTCATCTCCGTGCCTGGGATTATACCCAGAGGCCTGCTCTTGTTTCTTTAAAGAAAATACGTTTATTATGTAATGCTTGATGCTTAGAAGAAAAGATATAAGTGATGAGAATTACTGTAAAATAAACAGAAATTACTCATATTGCTAGAACCAAAATAGTACTGAGTTTTATGTTGAGGTCTGACCATTTTCTAAGCATTTTATGCTACAGAATAAATATTTGAGGGTATAATTAGGTATTTTTATCCTTTTAATGGAAGAGATATTTTTATGTAAGCTGACATTTCTTTGTATAAAACTGCATTTTAAAGTATTTTCCTTAACTTTTATGCTTTTACATAAAAAGTTGTATTTATCAAGCATGATTTATGGGTTATAATAATATGGTATATATTATCAATTTTTTAAGGAAGAGAGTTTCTTTCTCAGATGGGAAAGCAAAATGCTGTTGGTAAGTAAAAATGCTTAAGTTAATAGATGAAACATTAATATAATCAACAGTTGTTAAACAGTGTTACGAGTTGTTGTAATTGTGGTGATTAGGTCATATCAGAATTCAAACAGGTGTTATTATAATCACAATTTCACCTGGGAAAATGACCTCTGATTCAAAGTACATAGCCTACCTCATTGACAAAAATTCACTTCTCTCAATTTCAATAAAAGCTATAATTTTTTATTTCTTTACTTTAAAAAATTATGACTATGAAGGAGTTCAATTCTTACAGCCATTTATAACGTGTAGTTTCCAGTAAAAGCTTTATTTCTTATGAGAACATGATTCTTGTTTTTAAAAAAGTCTAAAAAGACACGGATGATCTAAAATGACAGTTTATGATATGGTCTAATCCAGTTCAATGATGTGGCTGCACTTTGCAGGCAATTTCCCAAACGGTGGTCCCGAGAGAGCAGATGGGTGGGAGTCCTGGGCCCCCGCAGACATGACTGACCGGTCCCGGCAGCTTCCCCCACCCTCGGGCGCAGCCCTGAATCCGGGCTGACGGCTGCGGACGGTCCCGGCCGCCCCCTGCGTACCAGGTCCTGCCCGAGCCGGACGGCGGCCCCCTTGTCCTCCAGCTGGGGCCCTGTGGGCTCACTACTGCACTTAGTTCCATCCGCGGGACTAGCAGGAGACGACAGCTGTCGCAGGTAACAGTTTATTAAAGACAACAGTGAAGTAAAGATAACAGTTTAGGGAGCAAAGTCCTCCACTGCTGTGTTAGAGCTGTGCCTTCCAGTTCATGAGTGGCATACTCCACAGCGAGGCCGACAGACTGGAAGTGTGGAGCTCAGTGGGTTTCCACCAACTAAGGCACCCTGAGGCCAGTTCTCGGGTCAGGAACCCCACAGCCCCTCCTGCCTTGTCCTGGGTGCCACCCCTCCCCCGGGCGACTGTATGTGACTCCAGTAAGGGCTTCCGGTTAAGAGAAAGCGGGCAGAAGCCTGGAGGCCCCATCGGACGCAGGGGAGCCCGCCAGAGCACCTGCGGGCGTTGGTGGGGACGGACTGCCGGGGTCAGGCAGCTTCCGTCTCCCGCGCGGCGTGGGCGTCGGACTGCACAAGGGGCTCGGGCAGGTCTCCCTCACCTGTGGGGCCTCGTTTCCCCTGTGCCAGCCTGCCTGTGACCCCCCACCACACACACCCCCCACAGCCCCACAGGCCCCATCACACCACACGCCCCCACACACCCCACACAGTCCCACATGCCCACACAGCCCCCACAGGCCCCATCACACCACACGCCCCCCCACAGTCCCACATGCCCACACACGCCCCCACACAGCCACCACACGCCCCCACACAGCCGCATTGTCCAGGCTTGGTCCCCCCGAGGCCTCAGCTGCGACTGCTGGACACGGTGCCGGGCTGCCTGTTGCCGTGTGTGGAGAACTCCTCGTGCTTACCTGCATTTGCAACTTCAGTAAATTCAGTGAATTCTTGTGTTCCTAAAGTAGTTCATTTGATTGGATGGAGTAGTAATCCCAGAAAGTTTACCATTAAATATTTTCTTTCAGTATTAGCCATCAATGTAACAGAAACTCAAGTTTGTCTGAGCATAGAAGCTTACACAATCAGACTGCCGCCACCTGAGGTACCACGAATTTTCATTTCTGTGATTAACTTTATTATATGTGCTAGATACTTAATATATTTCTTGTTATTACACACACGCTAGCAGGTTTTAATTTTTAATAAGAGTGATAAGATTTTTTAACTTTCAAACTCCCTATTAAATTCTTGATATATTGGTGGTGTTCTTAGTCTGTTTACCCAAAGAAATTATTGTCGGCTCAACACAGACCCGGTCACGCTAGTCCCTCGCTCGAGAACCTTCGTGGTGGCCTTCAGGACCCCGCTACCCCAGCACACAGCAGTTACACACAACACTCTTGCCCTCTCAGGAGAAGGACCTGTCTTTTATTTTGCTATTCTCATGGCCCCCAAGTACACGGCTTAACTGGCTTTGCCTGCAGAAAGCGTCCTCCAGTTTGGCCTCCGCTGTATATACTGTACCAGACACACGGTCCCACTCTTCATTACTGAAAAGGGGGACGGCTCTGGGAGGAGGTGGCCCGCCGGCACCCTAGAATGAGGCTGACCGACCCACCCGTGAGTGGCGGTGTGGGACCCACAGGCTCCCTGGGGAGATCAGGCCCCACTCCCAGCGTGACAGAGCGTGCACAGTGCACTCTGCCCACAGGCCAGCTCCCACGGGGAAGAGGAGGGAGCTGTCCCAGCTTTGCCCACCAGATAAATTGCCTCACCTGCTCCATTTTAAGCAACAGGTGTTGCATAGCGGCATCACGGCAGTAGAGCTCCTGTCAGCACGGGAGCAGACCCCAGAAATCAGGGGGTGCTCTGCTTTCTCTTTCCCGCCCAGCGCTGTGCGCTCAGCACGTGCTCGTTCAGTTCGTTTAAGTCCCTACCCTCCGTCGTCCTCCGTCATCAGCCCCTCCCCGTCTTGCCTTGCCCAGCTGTTCGGTGGGGCACTTGCCAGGTCTGGACTACTGGAGCACTTGGTTCTGCGTGTCTGTGAGGCGGTGCGGAACGGGGCGTTTGCGTGGGCAGTGGGAGGGAGAGCATGAAACACGTGCGGGAGTGTAGAGGGGAGACAGCGTGAGCCGGAACACGCACCACGTCACGGGAAGCGGTTGGCCCAGCGTACCTGCAGCCTTCCAAGTCACAGCTGGCTGTGTGTGCGGGTCTGTAATGTTTCTTTCTGTTTGCAAATTCTTCAGAGGACTTACGCATTAAAATCTTGTTTCTGCTAAAAGCTGCAAGAATTCGGCATTTCCCAAAGTGTCATAAAGGACTTCGAAAGTCACAAGAGTGCCGTCATTGAGGGACACGCGATTTTGAGCGGCGAGTGCTACGTTCTGCCAAGGTGAGGGCGCGGCTGCCGTGCCTCGGCGCGGCGCGGTGTTCCGTTCTTCTCGGCTGTGCCTCGGCGCTGGCACGCGCAAAAGCAGACGCCACCTCGTGGCTGTTTGAAACCGGGGTGTAACTTGACAGATGTCACCGGTGCGTTGTCCCACTTGCAGAAGCCGTCAGTCCCCTGTGTCGGGTGACTGGACTCACGGTATTGTACAGTAAGTGTATAGTACACGTCTGTAATACGTTTTATTGGACTGCTTTTAAAGTACAATTTCTAGATATCTCATGAGATTAAAACTATTACAGTAATCTCGACATGACCTTGAGAGCTTGTACATATAGTTAATGATTCGTTATTGCTTGATATGAGTTAAGTTTGTACTATATTCAGGAAAAAATGGCTTGTTATTGATATGAATAGGACTAGTGGGATGAAGTTTTAACCTGCTTTATGAACAATAACGTTAGCAAGCATACACATAATAATTTTATCATTCAGGAAAGGGTAGATGGGAAATACAGATTTAACTTGTATTTATTCAACTCTTAAGCTTTTCTCTAAAGTCTCACAATTACCAGGCATATCTATTTGTGACAACACTAGTCGTTATTTTGTGTTCGTAACTGGCATAGTGTTTGCATCAATTCAGTTTGGTTTCTCCTCACAAATCTAGGTGACATTTAAATACAGTTATGTTTGGAACGAGGAACAAGTGATTAGTTTATCGCTTATGTGTTGGTGGTTGCCGAATCTTCCTGAACGCGGTCTAAGCCACGTGGTTAAACCTCCCCTGCGCGCTGGGGTTAGGTTCGACGACGGGGCTCATGCCGCGCCACCACTCTCACCTCCCACAGCATGAAACGGGGGCAGATACTCAGCGTTCTTCGGGCCGCACCTCCCGACTGCCCCTTCCACACGTACGCAGACTTCCAGACGCACTGGGATGACCTGGTGAGGGCAGGCGCGCGCTGTGGGCTGCCTGGTTTGGCTTCTTGTGATGGGATCTCAGTGTAGCCTTCACTCCGGATAATTTCAACCTTGCTCCTCACTTTCAGTACGGCTACAAACTCCCAGAGGCCCCCGGAGGGGCCGAAGTGTACTGCAGCGTCCGCTTCTGGATGCCAGGAGGGAGGCCCTTCACATATCCTTGAACGCAGGTGGGGGCAGCTGTCCCCGCCCCAGCGTCGACATCCCTGCCCCCCTTCTCTGTGTCCCGACGGACTGCACTCCTCTCGACTCCTTGTCGTCTGCGTGAGTCCTGTTCTGTTCTCAACGTCTTCCCGTCTGTGTTTGAGGGCGCGCTTCACAGTGGCATTTCCTCCCTGAAACGCTGCTGCAGCGGTTCAGACGGCGGGGACTGCCAGGGAGACGGGGAAAGCGCTCACTTGGCTTCTAGTAGACAGGAAGAAATCATCACAGGTTCTCCTTGGCCAAGGGCTCCCTCCAGTGGAATTTTGGTATTTCTGAAAGGGAGGAATCAGAGTGAATTTGAGAAAGAATTTTATTTCTGGAAAACTGTTTTACAGGCAAAATTTAGAGGGCTTGACGTGTGCTTGATGTACCCCATAAACTTAAGGAAACATCTTGACGTTATTTTAAAAGTCTGCCCGTGAAAAGCCCAAGCGAAGAGCTCGGGCAAGACTCTTCAGTCTGCATCCTGGCCCTGTGGTCCCGTCCCTTTGCGTTGTCACCGCTGGGTTTCCAAGGGGGAGGGGGCCACAGCGCTCTTCCTCTGCCCTGCGTCCTGACCCGGATGCGCCACAGAAGGTGAGTGGGCAGATGCAGGTTTCAGCCATCCCTCCCGTTAGGTGCCAGGTCACTGTGCCAGCTCCTCGGGGTGGGGGGAGGGGGGGTCCTCATCAGGAGAGTGGCTGCTGTTCTCCGGGAACTGCCCCTGGAGCCCAGTGAAGCCCGCCCGTGCTGTTCCTCCGGGCTGAGCCCTCGCTGCCTTCCGGGGGTGCAGTCACTCACTGGTGGCCGTAAACACTTCTGTGGTCCCCACAGGCACAGTGTCTTTCTTACAGGTCAGTTTCGGAATGGCGTCGTTGCCAGCCTGTGTAGAAAGCCTTCCCCTAAGGAGACAGTGAGTTGTCTCGATTGTGAGTATTAAAACAGAAGTAATTAATACTACTCCTGGAGGAAACGTGCTTTTTTAGCTTTGGGTTATACACTTGGAGTGAGTTAGCTGGGAACAGATGAGCTATGTGTGAGATAGTTAGGATTTAGGGGTGTGCACTCCCCAGCAGCCACTGTGTCTCACAGTCTCTCTCGGTCCATAAAGCCGTCCCGCTGTTCCTTAACGCCTCCCACCTACCCGCTCCGCTGCGTCAGGAGTCAGCCCGTGCAGTTCTTCCCGAGGGTGGATTTGGACGGTGTGCTGAGAAGTTTTCTTTCCGATGTGAAGTCCAAACTGCCCCATATCTGCGGATTTCCCATCAAGATGACGACGAAGTCGTGCTACTGCACCCAGGAACTGACGACGCCACGTGTACAGGTAAGAGACCCGTGTCCATCCCGTTCCCTGAGACACGCGGTGCCCGTCTGACCCGGACCTCAGTGCAGTGTCTCCCCGTCGGCTGCCAGGGGACCTGACCCTCTGTCACTGCCATTGGTCGTTGTGGCGCTTGGTCGGCTTTTGTCGACGTAGTCCACCGGTCTGCTTGGTGTGAGCCCCTGGACTGGGCACCGGGCCGTCCCCTCGTCCCCAGCACCGGGGACAGCAGAGTGCATTAAGTGCTTTTCCAGTGAATGGGCGACCTCATAGGATGGTTTGGAAACATTTGCCTCATACAAACCCAACTTGACTTTGAACTTCTGCCACTCCATTTGCGTCTGAGTGATTGAAAAAGGCTTCGAGTGATTTCTCTTACCAATACTAAATTATTTCAATACCATTTTCATTGTAAGATGATGTGCTAAGTGAAATCTTATTTATGAAAAGGAGGTAATGATTAAGTAATACCGATAAAGAAAATATGATGGCCTATCTTTACACTCACCAGAATAAGATATTTTTGTTCAAAGAAAACAAAATTAAAAGCTGTTAAAGAACAAATCTAGGGAAGTTAACTTCAAATTTTCAACAGCAATCTTTCTTTGGAATAACACAGTTAGCATATTTCCATCAAAGGAAAGATAAACGTTTGCACAGCTGGCACAGTCTGAAGCATCCCATGAAGGAAATACGCCGTGTCTGCTCGGTCTCCCCTCCGGGAGGTGTCGGCGTCCCCCGGGGCTCGTGGCTCCCGCTGCTCCGGGGACTCGTCCCTCACGTGGCATCAGCGCGCCGTGGCCCCAGCACGCTGCCTTGTGGCGCTTCTTCAGCTTTTGCCGACATGCAGATGGTTTTAGCTCTAACCCCCCTCTGAAGTTCCCCGGAGCCGGTGTGATGGGCCCCGTGCATCCCCTCAGGCCAGCCCACATTACCCGCCACGAGCCGGCCACGAGGCAGCACGTGGAGCCCGTGTCCTCGGCAGGGGCAGCTCCTCGGACCCACGGTCTAAATTAGAACCGTGACAGCCTGGACGGCGGGGCTGTGGGAAAGGCTGTGTCCTCAGAAAGGAGTGTGGACAGACAAATACCGTTCGTGTCTCTGTGATGATGAGTCTGAAATTTCTGCCCAGATACAACTGTTTAAAAAGTTCAACTGTTGGACAGGACCAAACTTGAGGAATTTAAAGGATAGGCCATTACTTCGTGCATTTTTATTGAATATGCACAAATAATACTTCTTTTTATTACAAAATCATAAGCATGTGATCCTGTCACATGACAACATCACACTCAAGCTCACCAGATGACAGTTTCGGCGAAGTGTTCAGATTGCTGTCCGTGTCGTGGGAGACGCTCACGGACCCCGCCAGCCACACCCAAGTGAGCCTTACTGCTGCCAGCCTCCACGTTCCTTGAACACGCAGCGTTTCTAGCCCGTGTCTGGTTCAGAAGTACTGAATCCAAATGATAGACTCATGAAAATTTGCTTCTTAACTGTGAAGTAACAAATTGCAAATTCTGGTCTTTATTTTGTTCCTGAGAATAAAAATGTTCCCTACTCAATTTTACTTAGCGCCTTCTGTATGCCAGCTGCTTAATTAATGTATGCGTATTACAACATTTAATTGTCAAAATAAACTCTTGAAGTAAAGGACTGTTTTCTCAATTTTGCAGACGAGGAAACTGAACCTGAGAGCCTCCCAGTAATCTAGTCGAAGCCACGCAGGGAAATAAGTGCACTGCAGAGTCAGGGCTGAACCCACAGTCAGGTTCTCCACCTGAGGCTGGAAAAGGTTGAGACTCGCGGTTCAGACCCCAGGCTGCGGGGGCCGGCCGCCTGGGTTTGAACTCCTGCCTGCGTGTGTCTGGGCAGCTCCTGTGCCCTCCCTGTGCCCTGGCGTCCTCAGCTGGAGAAGGGGGCGTGGTGGTGGTGGTGGTGGGAACAGCACGTGTCACACACCAGGCTCTCGAGGAAGCCGGCCCGAAGTGAAGTCCAGTGCACGTGACACTCACTGGGGACCGCCCTCGGAGTCCACACCTGCCGGTGGGGGCGGGGTGGGGCGGGGCGAGGAGCCAGGGGCCTGAGGGGAGAAGGCAGAGGCGGAGCGGGGGCCCCGTGGCCCGGCCGCCTGCTGCTACCTCATCTGTGCGGACTCGGACACGCGTGTCTGTCTCTCAAGGGCCTTTAAAGACTTCACAGCAGTCCCTTGACGTGTGAGACCGTGTTACTCCCCAGCTCCCCGTCATCTCTGAGGCTGGTTTGCGGGCATCTCGTGTCAGGGAGAGTCCGAGCCAGGGCCGCGTGGTTTCACCTGGTGGTGGTTTCTGTTAGGTCTCTCTCATTCTGCGACATTCCAGACCCACTTCTCTGCATGTGAGCCAGGTGTTTCCTGGGAAGACTGGGTCACGTTCCCCGGAAAACATCCTATATCCCAGATTTGGCTGATTGCTTCCTTGTATCACGTCATTTAAAGTTAGTGTCGCCTTCTGGACCCCGTATCTCCCACAAACCCATGGTTGGATCTGAGTGTCTCTGAGTTCTGGTCCAACTTGAATAAACAGTCAAGCTATGCAGTGCATAGCGGGATTTTAGTAGATGAGACACATTTGATGGGTCGTTTTGGTCAGTCCATTCACGTCTAAATAGAGGCTAAAGCTTTTGGTTTCCCTCTGTAAGTTCATGTGAACGCACAACGCTATATAAATTATGTGTGAAGTTTTAGAAGTTAAAAGTCGACTGAGCCACATCTGCCAGGGACACCCGGCAGAACAACGGTAACAGTGTGGCGAACACATGTTATTTGTGGGGTTGCGACTTCTCAAAGCTTTGTTTGTTGACATTTAAGTATTTCAAGTTCTGTAAATTATTTATGGTCTCATCTGCTGTGTCCATGGGCCCTTTGTGTAGTCTTTTTATAAATTTTGAATATAAACCCGGAGGTCCCCCCCTTTGGGCTGTCTGCCATGTGTTAGACGTTGGAAGAACGAGTGAACGGTGGTGTACCGACAGGCCAGGGCAGGTGTTTCCGTCAGGCGTGCCCGTCCGAGCGGCGGGCGGAGGCGGCGCAGGTGGGACGCAGACGTGTTCCAGACGCGTGTTCTGGAGAAGCCTTGTGTCGGGGCGCAGGTAGCCTGCTCTTCTGTGAGTCTGCCTGGCACCAGGTGGTTTGTCCTTGCTTCTGGTTTTATGTTGGTGTGCCAGGAACTAGGCGTGTCGTTGGAGAGTTCCTGTTGTTCGTGGAACCAGGAGTCCAAAACAGAGCGGCTGTTCTTGCATGTTCTGTGATTGACTTCAACTTAGTTCTTTAACTCTCTTCCCATCAAATGGAAAATTAGTCTAGACACTTGGAACAACTCGGCCGCTTCCGACAAAACATCGGTTGTGCAGTGCCACTTCGTTCAGATGTCAGGCCTGCCGTCCCCCTGCTAGCCTGGTGTGAGGGGCGCCTCCGGAGAGGGTGGGCAGGGGTGTGGGGGGCGGGCGTCCCCCGCGGTTGCCTGTTGTCCACGTCAGGGCAGCGGGTGCCCCAGCGCTGTTTCCGGGCGCCCAGGGAGCCGGTGGGGGGACCCTCGGCCCCTGCTGACCCTGCAGCTGAAGAACCAAGGGCACTTGTAGCTCGACTTCTCGGCAGCGGCTGCACACGTGCGGCTTTACCTCCACCTGCCTTCAGAACACGGTGTGCGTGCCCCTGAGCGGCTGGTCCCAGACCATAGCCTGCACCCGGCTGCAGAGGGGAGGCATCCATCTTCGGTCCCCCAGCTCGAGAAGGGACACCAGAGGACGCGCGGTGGGACGGGGGTGGGACCCAGCCCGTGTGCACTGTGCAGTCATGGCGGCTGCACACGCCAGGAGTCCAGGGAGACGCAGCGGAGCGGCGAGGGAGCAGCCCGGGCCCGGCTGGAGGGCAGCGGGCAGGGGACCAGAGTTCAAGTCCTCACACAGAGTTTAGAGCGTGTCTTCATCTTAAAATAGGTCACGAGAGGCTGGTGCCTAAACAGGGGTACAAACCATAAGAAATACACGCATTTCCTCAAGAAGGCTCCTTTGGTTTTTGTTTCTGGGTTTTTTGTTTTGTTTGTTTTTTTACCTGTTTTACATGTCATAGTGTTACTTTATGTCCGTATTTTGTTGATGTTTTATACAAAACATTTTTACATATATTTTGATTTTCTTCCAATAAGGACTTGATTACATTTTTAAAGTATCTTGATCTGTATCCTTTCAGGAAAACAAAATCAGGCCGCCCAACCTGACCTCGAAACAAACGTTCCCGTGCTCTCTGACTCGGGCCCCCTCCACGGGACCCCCCCTGGCCCAACACCTCCCACCGCGCTCGGTAGCCACGGGCCACGAGGTGCAGCTTCCGGTCAGCCGGCAGGGGCCCTGCGGGTCCGCCGCCCCGCCTCCCCAGCCAGACCCCGCCCCGAGCAGAGACACCGCCCTGTCCGACCTGGCGCCGCGCGGACATCTGGAAGCACCGCAGCCCACCAGAGGAGGCGCTCAAGTCCAAGACACACATTTTAGCTCCCAGAGGAACTCGGCCCCTAAAGTCATCCCCGTCTTCAGAAACCGGTCAGTGCCGGTGAACGAAAAGGACTTGGAGCCCGGCAGCCTGAGAAGGAAACAACACGTCACACACCCAGACTCCAAACCGACATTAGAATCTCAGCTGTTTTTGCCTAAAACCAACATGATCCAGAATGACAAGCCCAATTTAGACCCAGCTATCACAAAACGATTTAATCCTAACCCTCAGATGAAGGCTTGGAATTTAAAGCAGAAGGCTTCCAGACCTCTGCGAGAAAAAGGGACCGAGCCCTGCGACGATGGGACGAAACACCCCCCTTTCAATGGAAAGTCGTCCGCTGCGGGGGCCAGTGGGAGGCGGCCCCGCGCTGGCCATGCAGGGCTTCGGACGTCAGAGGAGGATTCGGGTGTGGTACGGAGTGCTGCTGACGGCCAGGGGAACGAGGGAGCCGTGCACGTCCCCATAACACGCACATGCGCAGCCCAAATTCTAGGGAAGGGACACGAGCCACTAAAAGTGAAAAGACCACACATCTTTGAATCCGACACGGAAATGGAAGATGCCCAACTACTACAGCATCGGTCAGTAAATCCAACCAGAGAAGGTGATGTCAGTGACCACAGGCTGGTCATGAGTGGGACAGCCCACAGGCTCGGAGGAGCAGGACTGCGTCAGGGGTCTTCGGAGACCGCAAGGCAGCCTGGCGCCAGGGACACCCGTCAGCGACGACCCAGGTCCCCTGGGATCCAGGTGAGAACACAGTTTTACTCCGGGGGTATTTGTCATGCGGTAGGTAGGCCGTGAAAACCCCTAAATAAAGATTTAAAGGATTTTCCCACATCATCCAGGAACACATTGAGACAAAAGTTGTCCCTGACACAATTGCAAGTACATATAGTTTAACGTATTAGAGATGTGATTCTTTAATCTGATTACAGATACGGGACTTGGACAAATCAAAACCCAGGAGACCTCTCCTCATCCCTTGGGCTCACAACATGGATGCAAAAGCAGGGAATGTCCATCAGGTAACTTACCTTTTGGTTCATTTTTCATTATGCTACCTGAATTGGAGTTGCCGGGTTTAGGAGTCTCCAGCCTCTTAATAAGAAGGAGCTACTTCTAGATTCCTCGGAGCCTTACAATGAGCCAGGAAACGGGAGGTGTTGAGGACAGCACAGCTCTTGAGCCAGGACTGCACACCGCGTGTGCTGTTTGAGCCGCGAGCCCGCAGAGGGCTAAGGCGGGGAGAGGTCCCGCTGCCAGCCCGTCCCTCGCCCTCGGTGCGGGCGCGGCGGCCGCAGACCGCCCGAAGGTGTGTGCGAGCCCACAGCCGCCGGAACACACGACCTTCGGGGGCTCGAACCCGAGGTGATTAACCGGAAGTGATGCTTCCGTTCAGTGACAATTGGCTCCGGAAACATTGTGGTGGTGACAAGGGCGAGCTCAAGACTTAGCTGATGACGCTGGGTCTGCGGCACTGAGTTCAGAAAGCCGCGCATCTGGAAATGACGTTCTTCCCCGTTCCGCCATCTGTCTGTCCTAAGAACAAACAGACTGCCGAAACATCCACAAATGCTTTTTTTTTGCATGGAACTATTGGCATACTTTCAATTCAAAGTCTTTATGAGCAAACTAGAAAATGTCTTATTCTTTTTTTCTTCCAAATGCTATTTCTTTTTATAACTAATAGAATTTGCAGCCTGACTTGAGTTAACCAAAAGGTACTTGAGTCTCCTGTGTGTTTCGTCATGTAGTCTGTGACGTCTCACGCTTTCATGCCCTCGGTGGGTGGCTAAGGGAAGGTGTGTGTGCCCAGAGCCTTAAAGTTTCCTCAAAATAAATGAATTCTATTCCAGACTCCATAATTTTTAGAAGCACATCATTTTCCCACTTTGAATTACTTAAGACCTAAGACAATCTTTAAAATATAAAACTGTTCCTATCACCCAGAAGGAATGACATAAGAAAAATTATGGGATATCATTATAGCAACGAATTTCCCTCAAATATAAAATTAATATATGCCCCTGGAAAAATTTGAGAAGCACAAAACGGTTTCTAGAAAAAAGTTTGGGAAACCCCCTGTAATTTCTCTCCGCAGAGAAAGCTACTACTGGGAGCGGTGAGCAGGCGCGCGCGCACTCCGGCGGACGGGAGCTAGGCCCCTCCCGCGGCGGCGGCCCCTTCTGCCTGGCAGCCCCGCTTCTCACGGTCGCCCGCGTGGTCCACGCGAGCGAGCACCGTTGGTGGCCTGCTGCTCACCGACACCGGCGCTCTTCCCGGCTCTTCGCCACAGCGGCAGCGTCCGGCGGTGGTCTCGTACGGGTGTCCACAGATGCCCGCGTGTGTGACTGGTTTTGTTCGTTGAAAATGTCTTTACTTCACCCTTACTATTTCTATTATTGAAATTCATTTGCACTCACTTTTTATTATTGAGACTGTGTGTGTATACGAGGTGTGTGGGGGTGTCTGCCGTATCTTTATGGACTCACTAAATTTCACTTTGCTTTAGCACAAGCTAACAGAAATCCCTCAATAAACGTAAAACCTGTTTCACAGAAGAGCCAGAGCCTGCCGTCACATAGCCAGACTTTTGCGTAGAGGTGTCTTTGTTCGGACCTGCCCGTCGGCTTGTGCTCTGTGCTGGTTGTGGGTGATGCGCGGGGCGCTGAGAGGGCGCCGTGGGCCCGGCCCGCGCTCCCCCCAGCAGACCCTCCTGGCGCCTGGCGGAGACGTGGGAGCCCGGGCGTACTGAAGCAAATGTCGAGCAGCCCCCGGTCCGTGTTACGAATAAATCATCTACCGTGTAAGGAGAGAGAGAGTAGAACTGCTCACTAGTAATATTCTGGCTTTCAGACATTTTAGGTGTTTAATTTACAAAATGTGATATAATTTTTGCAATAAGATGTTTTAAAAATTCTCAATATTCCATTGAAGAAATCACTTAATTTTTTAAAAATATCAGAGAGCCAAGTTTAAGTGGAACTTTAATTTGATTTACTGTTTTGCTGCCTCACTAAACCATTGCAATTGAATGCAAAAATGAACATGAACCCTACTTCATAACTGTAATACTAATTTTTTTGCCTTGAAATTCTGCCTGGCTAATTTCCTGTATAATGTTACTGTGGGCGTTTCTGTTTTCCAGAAGTATCTCTGCTTTACAACTGTGTTCCCACTGCCCTCGAGAAACGCCTCTAGTTTAAAGCCCGTCTTGAGTGTGCCTTCCTCATCTGGAAGCCGGTAGGACGGGTAAGCGGCAGAGAGTGGCCGGTCCCTGTGTCTCCGAGGCCGTGGACAGAGCGTCCGGTGCAGAAGGCGGCCCGCCAGTGTGGTGCCGGCGGCACAGTCGTCCGCGGCTGCTCCCCGCGCCGCTGCCCCCCGCGCCGGCCGGGCGGCGTGCCCCAGGGCGTGAAGGCTTACATCGCTAGTGCGCCAAGCAAAAGAACTCGAAGACAAACCTAAGTAGTGCGCAGTATCTTTAAATAAACATCCATGATAGCCCCTCCTCCGTTCCATGAGCGTCTAAAACTTAGAATTTATAGTGTAGTGTTTCATTTAGATAAATGTTAACCTACATGGCAGAGCCTGCTTATGGTAGGTTTGGTCCATCTTGTGGTGTAGGTTTCTTTTTTGTCTTACAATACGTGTCCTAATATTGAAAGTTTACCCCCCAAAATATGTATCTGTGCATAGGCACGTGTGTATGATGGACTGTGCAATGGTTGACTGATCATTTATTGTCCATGTTCAGGGAGGCGGCCCTGGACCAAATTCCTGTGTTAGGGAGAAATCAAGGAAGATTTTGACTCATTTTAAGATTATAATTTCGAAAGCCAGAGTAGTTCTAAATTCAATTAAGGAAAACTAAATTCAATTAAGGAAAACTAAATAGCATTCCCATTAGGTTTTTGCTGGTCCGTGTGCATTGCGGACACGCTCTGACCTGCCCCGCCCCCAGATCACTCTTCGCGTTCCCAGCAGGTGTGAGTGCTCCGGCGGCTGTCGTCTTAGAGCCGCACGGAAGTGACTTCCATGTCGCCGAGAATCTTGTAAGAGCAGCCGTTGCGTTTGAACCTATGGCAGTCTGCCAGAATTAGTGCAAGACTCATCTTCACAGAATCATAAAAATACTTTTCATGTATTATTCACACTTTAAACTTCATAGTGTTTATTGCTTACTATATTTGTTTTTGTTATATTTTTATGTTATACATTATTTGTATTTCCTATGTTAACAATATTACTGTAACAAATGGGGAAAAAGTATGGGTTTGTCATTGATTACCCTTTATTTCACCAGCTCGCTAACCAGATTTTGCTCTTTTTCGGAGTTCTCATCGTCTGGTGTTATGCTGGAGCTAACAGTGTATTAGAGAGTTTACTAATACTTAAGCATGGTCAGTATTTACGGTGTCCGTAAATGCCGTGGTCATTCCGTGCGTGTGCTCACACTGTGTTGTACCCTGCAGAGGGTCTTTTCTAAGATAAAAAATAAAGGTATGTCAAACAGATGTGTCTTCCGCACGTCTCAGCGACTGTAGGTGGGGGTGGGGAGGCTTAGACGCATTGCAGGTGGTTACCTCTGCGGCTCCGTGTGCCACGTGCCTTCGCTGCGGAACCACGTGGCCTGGCTTGCGCCTCCACCACGTCACGGGGCTTTCGTTCCCACGCGCCCTCGCCCTGCGTGTGACCGGCGTGTGTTTGACCGCTGCCGCGTGCCGGGCCCGGCCGCAGGTGCCTGTGGTGTGAGGGGGGACGGGACACAGACAGGACGAGCAACAGGTGCGATGTGTCCACAAGCGACAGGTGCGGGAGAGACGAGCAGGGCAGAGGAGGGGAGGTGGCCGAGGGGGCGTCCTCGGGCACAGACGAGCGGGGCGGAGCGAGCCGGCCCACACACGGCTGAAGGGCGAGCGGTCCGGGCCTCAGGGCTCCTCCGAAGCCCTTGTTCACGTTCCGAGCTCTCGGGCCCCGTCTCCTTTCCGCTCTCACCTGGACTCCTTGCTCGGGGAGCTCTCTCGTCTGACTTGGGGAGTCTCGAGGTGGGGGGCGGGGGTCTGGGAGGAGGGGAGCAGCTCACGTGTTTGAACAAGCCCTTCCCCACCCTACCCCCACTCGGGGTGTGGGCAGGGGGTGGGGGGGGGCCTTCCTGCTTCTCCTCAGAGTCCCTCGAGCACCACTCAGCTGGTTCGGGCCGGGGCCGGCCCGGGGGTCTTCCCGGTTTACAGCGCCGGGAACTCTTTGAGAAGCCGGTGTCACTTCTCTCGGTTCTCCGCAGAAGGCCCTGTCCTCCCAGAGACCATGGTCGAGGCTTCTGGGGTCTATCTGGTGTCGACATGTGTTACCCCAACCATCCCCAGGCCGTAGGATTGCTCTGTAGGTGGTGAAGCCACAGAGCTGGAGACCCTCCGAGCTCCCACAGCCCATGTGACGTCCACCTCCCCAGACCCCCACGAGGCTCGGGGTGCTTGCCGCAGCGCCGGCATACACTGGCCTCCCTGGTTGCGACCTAGCCTTCAGTGGCTTCTCTGTGAAACAAAGAACTTCTATGTGTTGCAAAACTGAGCAACTCTGTTTCCCAGAGCAATAAATCCAGCCTGCCCTTTGCCTCCTAAGAGCTGGTTTTAGTACTTTATAAACGGATGAAGCAAAGGGAAGTCGATTTAGTCACATTCCTCTTTAACCAGATTTACCCCGTTTCATTACTTGGCTGCCTACTCCTGCTCTGCGTCCCCAAGGAAAGGGCTGGATGAAACTGAGAATAAAAGCAACATAAAGTAGGATATTCAATACTCCAGGTTGCACACACCCAGCCGGGTCCCACGATGATCGAATTTAGCCTAGTTAGCCTGATGTCAAGTGCATTTCAGCCCCGGGGGCAATGAGAAGCAGAAGGCTGGTTCTGCCTCCCCAGAAATCACGTATGTAGAAACACACGGCTCTGTGTGTCCCCGCCACGCAGGAACACTGACACCCAGCAGGCAGGCTCTCCTCCGGCAGGTCCCGGAATATTGTGTGTGACCCACCAACGTGACAAAGACTGTGTCGGGCCGAGGACAGCGTCGGCCCAGTGTGTCCCTCTGGACACTCACGTGCTACCTGCAGCGTCTCTGCCCGTGGGGCCCTCGGAAAGGACACACAGTTCCACCTGCAGGTTGGAGACTGTGACATTTCCGACAGGTGGCTCCATTTAGACTAAATCTCCCCAAACTCTTCAGCTTCAACAGGAGTGTCTCACGGTTTGGATGAGCCTCCAAGGTGAGGAGCTCTGTGCAAGCCAGGAGAAGGAACCTTCAGACGCTGAAAGTTGATTCTGCACCGAGGCTGGGTAGTTTCTTCCCAGGGCAGGGGAGAGTCCAATTCCGACTCAGACGGGCCCATGTTGCCTGCACTGGTTTTAATTAACCAGCGATTCCGCTGGGCAGTACGGGGGTTGACCAGATGTCCTCGGAAGGCTCCTGCTAACCTGCCCGTTTGGGGCTGAAAGAAAGAGACCTTGGCCAGCGGGGCCAGTCGCTTAACAGTGAGGAAGTCGGGATACGGGGAGTTAATGCAGTTCACACCCGTGTTATAATTACGAAAAAAATAGTTATGTTCCTTCATAGTCCTGTTTACTCTTAAAACACCTTTTTGTGAAACATATGAGTTAAAAAGAGTTTATTGAGTATATATGTGCAACATAATAAAGAATAAAAGTGAAACAAAGACCTTTCCCCTCCAGTCTCACCGCTCCTGCTCGTGCACCCTGGGCAGGGGGTTTGAACGCCGTGCGCAGCGAGGCGATGCCGTTTGGAGTCTTTCGTGGCTTCCTGCCTTCGGTCAGCGGTGTGTCTGAGGTTCGACCGCGCTGCTGCTGTCCACTGGGCCGACCCACTTCCCTTTCCAGACCCACTCCCGCGGTGCGAACCTGCCACAATGTAGCCGTTCCACGGTGGGGCGAGTTGGGATTATTTCCTAGCGGCATCTTTGTTTATTTGTGTTGATTGTTTCCCACACGACTTGCACGTGCACGGGTTCCTTGGACTCTAGAGGTGATGTGTAGGGAGAAAGAACTTTAAATTGGAAAAGTTCTCTCCTTTTGAGGACTTTCCGAGCCAAGTCCGGAAAGGTGGGAAGGAGGGTTGCGTGAACATTTCCTAAAAGGGAAATGCACACCTGTGTTTCCCGTACAAACGCTTCCGGAAGGAAATGAATCAGAACTTGAGCAGTGGCTACTCTCTGTGTCATTCTGGGTGATTCCTGCCTTTCATGCACTCTTGTTAAATGTCCAAACAGCACAGTGAACATGAATTATTCGTTTTATTTTTAAAAACAGATGGAGCGAGGCAACCATTTCCTTTTGCTTGATAGATGCAAAGATGTCACAGGAGTGATGCTGTTTAGAAACCCATGTTGGTGTCCCTCGTTTAGCCTCACCTGCTTCTCTTCCCCATGACATTAAGCTGTTTCACTCTGACACATGCCGAACTGTGGCTGATGCTTCCCAGGGCACTGGGCGGTCACCCACATGCCGTGCGATAGCCCCACCAGAAAGCATGACAGGCACCCTGCCAGGGAACTTCACCCAGTGATTTCCTGATAGGAAGGTGACGGAATGGGAGGCCCCGGAGGGAATCCCAATAACTCACTGGACTGAGAAACTGCAGTTTCAAGCACCTGAAGCCCCGGAGAGGACCACAGTTTTCTCGATGGGGAGTCCTTACGTAACCCCTGGAGGCAGGGCGAGTACGTGCCTGGCAGAGGCCACACGGGTCCCCAAATAGAAGGCAGGCCTGTGGTGACGTTGGAAAGGCAGGGAGTGCCAGGAAACAGCCAGTGTTGACCACAAGCTGTAACCCAAAAGTCCTGAGCTCGCCAACCTAGAACCACAAACTCAGTGGTCATACTTCCACTAAAACAGGCTTTCGTTTATGTGCAAACTGTTTACTTAGCACCTACTACATGCCAGGAACTGTGCTGGGGCCCAGATACACCGTGTCGGGCACGGGAGATCCAACAGTCCCTGCTCCTGCAGTCCAGGGGGAGGAGAGGTTACAAGACCAGTTGTGACAAGGCGCTCGATGCAACCACAGAAAGAGGGTGGGGAGGACACCAAGGAAGCTCCAGCAGGAGCAGAGCTCCCGGGAAGCAGAGGGGTACGTGGGTGCTCCCGTGGGTGGGACCTAGCAGTGTGGGCCAGAGGTGGAAGGGTGGTCGAGGCAGAGGAGACTGCGGGAGGAGACTCAGAAGGCGCAGTAACCAAGGAGCGAGAGGAGGTCAGCAGGGCCATGCAGAGGGACAGGAGGAACCGGAGATTTGGGGCTGGAGGAAGGCAAGGCGGGGGACAGGGATCGGTTAGGAGGCTGCGTTAGCACGAGGGAGAGGAGTAAACTAAGGAACCCGTAGGGAGGAAAGCCAGCAGGACTCATGATTAACCGATGAGGTCAAGCTCAGGTCATCGGCCTTGAACCTAAGTCTTCCTCTTGTCTACTCTAAGCTCTCAGTGCTACAAATGTCCCTCAACGCTCGGCTTTAGCTGTTCCCACAACTTTGACGTGTTGCATTTGCACCTCCGTCCCGTTTAAAATACCTTCAGATTTCTATTTAGAAGCCTGTTTCATTTCCAAATACTTGCGCTGTTTCCAGATACCTTTCTAGTATCGCTTTCCCGTTTAAGTCCCGTTGGCCATTCCCCTTGGCCACTCATTTTTAATTTACTGGGACCTCTTTGATAGCCTGGGCCCCAGCCCAGCGGTGCGCCACCCCCAGCCCAGCAGATGAGTTCCCCCTTCTCATCTGCCCTCACCTGGCCTTACCTGGGTTTTCTGTCTTCTCCCTCTCTGTCTCGGCCGATGGTCTCTCATCCAGGTGAGGTCTGCATGGATCCCGTGTTGTCTGGGGGTCGTTTCTCGGCCCTGCCCATGAGGATTACGCACCCGCTCACGGAATAAGCAACGAAGCGTGGGCACACTGTAGCCCGCACCCATATTTGGGAAGGAAAACTCCTGTAAGGAGGCACGATCTGTCTGCAGAATGCGACTCCAACCACAGTAATTACAGCCTTTGCAGGATCGGGCCGAGGAGGTCAGCTCCCGGGAGCCAGAGCCACATGGTGTCACACATCCTCTTCCCGGCAGAGGGTCCCTCCCCCCAGGGAGGGGGGGTGGCTTCCCAGAAGCAGCAGCCACTCGGCCCCAAAGACAAATCCACCCTCATCGCTTACGGGGCAGGACAGGGCAGGACCTTTAAAATTGGAACTTTTTTTGATTCCTCGCTTCATTAAGGGTGTATACTATATATTTATATTTATATAGTATACATCCTAATAATTTCTATCTAATTACAATTTTCATGTCATTTTAACCATCTATTATATATGTACACGTGTGTGTGTGTGTGTGTGTGTGTGAGAAATCTTGGCACCCAGTCTCACCCAGGACCACCGTGCATCATGCTGCTGTTCAGCGAGGAAGAGAAATACAAATCAAGCCGGGAATTGTGGGTGCTGCTTTGCTCCCCGTAAGCTGTTAGAACATACATACAAGTAATGCCCGGGGGGGCCGTGGGCGCCTGCTGGTACCTCGCGCCCGCTCACAACCCCCCCTCCTCCTGATTACAATGCAGTCCGGGGAGAGGTGGTTCAACTTAGTGCTTCCCGCCCGGGGGGTCCCGGTACGCGTTGGGACCCGGGTCCTGCCCGTCGGAGAGAGAGAGCCGGGACCCTCTGAGATGGGGGCGGAGGCACCTGCGGGGGCACCGCACGGGCCCTGCCCGGGAACCGGCGGTGGGAGGGGCCGCTGGGAGGCGCGGGCGAGGATGCTCTGGAGCCGGTGGTCTGGGTCCCGGCAGTCTGCGCCGGGACTGCACACGTCCCGGGGACTTGAGCAGACTCTCCGGGGAAGGAAACACGGAGAAGCGTTGTCCGGTCGTCCCGAGCCCTGTGCTGTGCAAGAGGAAAGGGGGGGGGGGGGGCGGGTACAGCACGGGTGTGAAACGGGGGACGGGCGGTGCGGTGGCCGCCCGCAGCTTGAACGTGGAGCAGCCCGAGGGGATGTTCCGCTCTCTTGGGAAGGTCCGTCCGCCTCGGGCGCGCACCGCCAGGTCCGCCCACGCTGCCGCACCGAGCACTGCAGCCACGTCCGTCCCGCATCGTCTCTCTGACGGGCACGGGCCACCCCCACGCCCCGCGTGGCTGCCGACCCCGGGCAGAGCTCAGCCTCTCTCCGATGACCACTCACCGCTCTCCACGGACGACCAGCCCCGCACGTGTATCGCCATCCAGCTGCCGCCAGCAGCCGGTGGGCGCGTGCCCCCAGCCGCAGTCCCGGAGGGCTCCTGCTCAGGCCTTCCCGTGGGCGATCGTTACCTAAGAGTCACGGCCAGCCCGGCTCACAGCTCCAAGTTCTTGATTCCAGGTGGCATTCCTCCCTTACTGGTTCCCCCACCTCTGCCCCCCCCCCAACCCCGCCTTCCTGCTGAGCAGCCCTCGGCCGGGGCTCAGCCAGGCTGTCCCGTGTCCCCATAGGCCCGTGCTGGTCGTCGTCCCACGGAAGAGCACATCAGCCAACGCGGGCAAGGGCCACCCGGACGCAGCCCCAGCTCCCCAGGTGCAGGCGGGGCGCCCTCGCTCCGGACGGCGACAAACGAGGACCGACTTCCTCCGTGAGGCCACAAAGGCCGTGCTCGTCAGACACCAAGGGAGGCTCCAAGTGCACTCAGTTTCCCGGCAAGAAGCTGAGCTGCCACTTCTTGAGAAGACCCCATCTCACTTCAGGACCAGACCTGGACGCCAGCGCAACCCGAAGAGACTGTGGAAACTGTGGGCCAGCGGCCGCTTCCGCCCAGGGCTCAGACGGCACGACCAAGGGCAGGAGGGGGCAGTTCCTACAGGGCCGGCCGCCAGCCGCCCAGGGGCTGCCGGACTGGAAGTCGGTTTGCAAACCCACTGCAGGCAGGAGGCCCAGCTCAGGGCGGCCAGACGTGCATGCCAGACGTATTGATTGGGCACCTTGTCGTGTGGCTGGTCTGGGACACAGGGACAAGGCTCCCTTGGGCCCTCCCCTCAGAGTGAAGGGTCCGGCAGCCCTGGGCCTGCATGCAGCTTGCAACACCCCTGGGGTTGGTGGGGGCTTGTGCCTGGGGGGGACCACTGGGACTTGAGTCACCCCATGCCACCACCCCACTGAGACATCCCCCCCTCCCCGTTCAGTCCTGGAGCTCTGAGGACTTCCTGCAGACCAGCCGGGCGGAAGGAGGACAGAACCGAGCTCGTGAGAAGTGAAGGAAGGAGGGAGACCGAGACTCTAACACTCAGTGTCTTCTCCTTCTCGGCCTCGCATGACGGTCCCCTGGCTCCCCGCCTCTGGGCAGCGTCCGGAGGGACATGGCAGACTGCTCGGTCGACCAGCCGGGCTCCCGGGGGACACAGGGGGTCCTTGGGATTCCAGTTCACGCGTCGTGGTCTCGGGTTTCCCCGCCGGAAACACCGCAGTTAATACATCACCGTCACCAGCTCGGCACTCACGTGGTTGCTAATGTTTAGTGTAATTTCCCATTTCCCTGGCACCTGGGGCAGTGAGGCGCCGGGGAAACAACGGTTAGCGAGCACGTGTGCCTCAGAGCCCCCGGCGACCGGAGAAGCTCTTTCAACGCCTGTGAGGTGCTTTACCTCTCAGTGCGCCACCCTGCGACCCCGTGAGCAGGGACTCTCACTGCCCAGGAGAGTGAGCTGGGCCGTTCCCACCAGTCTGGCCGGGCTGGGTGTTCAGTCCCGTCCCCCTGCGTCTGTTGTGCAAAGCTCACGGGCGCCCTTGCTCGGCACAAAGCTGGGCCTGAACCCGGTGTCCACCAGGGGTCACCCTCACAGCAGAGGGTCCCCCCCCACCCAGGAGACGCAGGATGCAGACCGTGTGCAGCACTCGTATTGCATCTCTCTGCGTGGTGGGTCCCCGCGCCCTCATCTCCCTGTGTGGCGCTCAGAGAGCCCTGGCTGCAGGGTCAGTGCTGTTCTGGTCAGTGACAGCCGGTGGCCCCGGCGGCGGCCTTGAGGCCTCCTTGCAGACCCAGGAAGCCCAAGGCAATGAATGCCCGCCCCTTAGGCCTGCTCCCCCCCAAAGGGACGTGTTGCTAATCCTGGGGTTTCCTGTATCTGCAGGGGCGGGGAAGGTGGGCGGGGGGGGGTCCCCGTTCTGGAATCTCCCCGACCTGGGAGCCAACCCCGCAGATGGCCTGCGCCTGCAGAGGATGGGCTGGGACCCCCCTTGCTCCCAGGTTCCCAGGCGGAGTGGCTGGGGCTGGTCCCGGGGCCAGGGCCCCCTGAGACGTGTGCGAGCAGCCGTCGGCTCCGGCGGCCTCCGGCAGGCGTGCAAGCGTCACGGGGCTTCTGTCGGGGCTCCCTGGGTCGCCGGGCTGGAGCTGCCGTGTGTGAGCAGTCCTACACACCCGCGTGTTTTCTGTTTGCCGGGTTAGAGTGATTAAGCAAAATTATTTAAGGGGGGAAAGAAAAACCTTTGAGGTCCAAAGAGACTATGAACTGCATTGGGTTTTGGTTTTGAAGAAAGCTCCTCGGCTTTGAAACTGTCCCCTCCCGGGCGGAAGGGGGTCCACGCCTTCCTGCGGGGGTCTCCGGCTACCCGAGCAACTGCTGTCTTTCTGCTGCCTAATCGTAACACCCCCGTGTCCTGAACCGCCGCTGAGCTTATCTCGTCTCTGCAGCCCCAGAAGTATATGTGAGGGCTGCCTCCTGAGGGCAGGAGGATCGGAGGGACATTCAAGAGCCCAGTGAAAAGGGGGGAAAACCGGCCGCTGTAGGAGACCGTTCTGCGTGGCGTGGGCCCAGCTCCCACTAGGAGATGCACAGGACCCACGCCCACGGATAGGTCCTCCTGTGGGGAATCAGGCCTGCAATGCGCCCAGGCCACTTTGAGTCTTGCTCTTGCTAAAAAACTCCCTCACCTTGAACTGAGGACATTTACTACAAAGTAACTTCCTAAAATCCATGCTAAACCTTCCAGGGATGAGTGTAACTGGTTCAACCACTTTTGCCTTTTCATTTGCAAATATCCCTCTCCTGTGATGTGATTAGCGGCCTGGGCTCCTTTGTTTTCTGTAAAAGGTGACCACCTACAGCGAACCTGGGCAGAGTAAAGGAGGACCATCATGGAATGGGGGAGAAACCCAATAAAGGCCTGTCACAGTGGAGGCCAAGGCTTTTGCTCCCCTGGAGAGAAAAGCCACGCTGTCCCTTTTCCTCCACCGGACTCGGCAGTCCGTGTGAATGTCTCGTTTCATCCATAACGACACGGACACTGTGGGCCGGAGTCTGCGTCACACGCCACGGGTGCCGGAACCATCTGACGGCCCGGCACCTTTCTGGGCTTCCGAGAAGCCGTTCCCCAGGGCCCCCCCCCCCCCCCCCGCCCCGAACTGCCTCTGCCCGCAGCTGCCTGGGGGAGATGCCGCAGCCCTTCCCTTCCCGCTCCTCTGGACAGTTAGGGGGGTTTCTTCTCCCCACCAAAAACTGAAAGTGAAGTGGAAGGTGGAAGCAGACCGTGGAGGAGTCTGGGTAAAGACCAAAGACGGCGAAGAGGGCCTGCGGTCTCCCCGCAGACAGGCGACCGCGGTTCTGCCGGGAAAGTCGCGGTGAGGGAGGCTCCTTTCTGTCTGACTCTGTTCCCGCTGGACCCGCCACCGGGCACTGGGTGCGGTGCCCACGGTGGATTTGGGGGGTGGGCAGGACTAGGGTCTCCCTGTGCGCGGGGCAGGGGACGGGAGACAGAACAATGCCCCCCCCCCCATGCCACTGTCCTCGTCCCCGGGAACTGAGTGTGGCCTCCTGTGGCGTAGGGTGCTCTGCAGGCATGGTTGCCTGGGGTCCCAGAAGGGACCCCACCTGGGACATCTGCGTGGGGCCAGTGCAAGCACAAGGGCCCCCCTGAGGGCAGGAGAGAGGCAGGAGAGTCGGGGGAGGAGACCTGAGGACGGGGCAGGTGGGAGGGGGATCTGACTGCGGTTGGGCGCCTGTGGCCTTGAAGACGGAGTGGACAGCCGGGAGCCCGGCGAGTGGGTGGCCCGGAGAAGCCCCCAGAAGAGGCTGGGACCGGATATCCCCCTGGAGGCCCCGGGAGACAGCCACCCTCCCACACGGCTTCAGAGGTGGTGAGCCTGGGTGGGTTCGGGCCGTGAGGTGCGTGGTGATTCGCTGCTGCAGCAGCACTGGGGGGGGGGGGGGGCGAGAACATGTGACTCAACCTGAACCCCCGCCCAGCCCTGGAGTAGGGCCGGGCTTCTGTGCACAGCGCGGGAGCCCCACCCGAGGGGAAGGCTTTCGCCGTCGCATGCCCGGGCCCTTCACCCCGCTGCTGACCGCCAGTCTCTGGGGACTCACAGGGCCTGTGGCCAAGCCAGACAGACTGAATTCCACGGCCATTCTCCCCCAGCACCTCTCAGGGCCCCCCTCACAGTATCGGTGGGCTCTGAGAACGGCTCTGCAGCAGACAGACAGACACACAGACAGACACCTGGGTTCTCCGTGGGGCTCGGCAGCCAGGCCGCCCGGCGCCCATGCGCAGGGAGCTGGGTGGGGGCAGGGTTTACCAGCAGGGGACCCTCTCCCTCCAGTGGCGTCCCGCTGCACGCGGGCCAGCCCTGCAGGAAGCAGCGGGAACAAAAGACGTTGATTTAAAGCCTTTCACTGCAGGAGCCAGAAATAACTGCCCCGGAGGCCTGGGCCGGCGCCAACACAAGCACCGAGCAAAGCCCACGGGAGGGCGTGCGGCCTGGGCAGGCGCGGGCGTCGAGGCTGGTGGCTCTCGCCCGAGGTCGGTCCTCCCCGGCCCGCACCCCGTTTGGAGGGAAACCAAGACGGAGGGGTATACAGCCCCCCCCCCCCAAGTGCAGGTCAAGAGGGCGGAAGCACTCCCAGGGGCGCAGAGCGGGGCCTGGGTTCGGCCAGGCTCCTTGCCTGGAGAGGGAATATCACCCATCCCGGCTGTGGAGGCAGCAGTGGGGGGACGCGGCCACAGAAAAGGGGACCGGGTGTCCTGGAGCCGAACTCTCCCCACCGCCCATTCGGACCCCGCGCCTGCCGGTGGCCCAGGTCTCTGCTGACTCTTGTCCACCCGTGCGTGACCCGGAGGGAGGGGTGTGCTCTGCCCGTGCGCCCGGGTCCCACGGGCAGAAGCTTCTCGCCCCCACTCCCGGAGGAGCCCCCCCGACTCCCCGGAAAATGTCTCATCCCAGCTCGGAGCTGAGTGTGGGGACGGAGCAGGGGACGGGTCCCCTGCGGTCTGGGCTCCCCCCTTCCTGCCGGCGGGGGCGGAGTTCTGAGAGCCCTGCGGGCCACCGCAGCTCCCACACGGCTCTGTCCCGGTCCTCAGCGGTGGCCTTGAGCTCCCCCCAACCCGGCTCTGGGATCTGCAGCCAGGGTCTGAACTTCCAAATGCGTTGTCGTCTCGTGGAGTTTTTTTTTTTACGTGTCTGGAGCGGGGCCACTGTGTCGTTAGTTTAAGGAAAGGGCTCCCACGTCAGCTCCCGCATCCACCCCGTCCTGTTGACTAACAGTCTGAGATCGAGGGACAGAATTCTCAATTAATTTTCAATTAGTAGCACAGCCGAGTCCAGCTGATTGCAGACACCCACGGACGCTGTCCGAGCCCCAGCGGATCCCCCGTCAGCCCCTGAGGAAGGACAGCCTCTCGTCTCCTCGGGGTCCCCGCGCCTGGCACCCGCCAGGCCCCCTGAGCACCCGGCAAGAGGAGCTGCTCCCTGCTCAGGCCTCACAGACATCCCTGCCGGGTCTCACGGCTTCCGGAGCAGGTGTGCTCCCCCCGGCCCCCACTTAAACACACAGCGAGAGTAAGTCACGGGCCCAAGGCCACGCAGCTGGAACAGGCAAAGCTGGGCCTGTCCTGGCCGAGGTCTGTCCCCGGCCAGAGCCCACGCACTCTGGAGCCCTCCCGATGTCCGCTGGACGGAGGGGCGTGGAAGAAGGGACAGGGCCCACTCAGCTCGGCCTCCGTGGTGGGACAGACAAGTGGGTGGCAGCCGAGTGGACACTGACTTTGATTCCGGTGAGGACGTCTTGTGCCAGTCAGAGCAGCCGAGCGGGCCTAGGGGCCGGTCTGAGCCGCTGGGCGCTGGGAGGGTCAGGTGTTGACTTGACACACCCCGGGGGCGGGGGTGTTGGCAGGGGGAGGAATTTCAGCCACCACCGCGGAGCTGAGCCAGGAGACTAGCTCACTTTCGGTCCTTTCTACCCTGGGTTCTGGGATTCTCGCAAAAGCTGTTTTCACATCCATTCAGGGCCTGCCATTCACCGGACTATAATGCCTCCTTTGATCTAATTGATGACCCAGATAGCTGTAACTGCCTCTCCGCGGGTGGCCCATGCACTGTGTGTGTGGGGGTGGGGAATCCAGTTTCTGCTGGGCATTCTCTCCACGGGGGGCCAGGCATGGAGGCCCCCCAGGTTCAGGACAAAGGAGATCTTTGGCGGGTGGGACCCCAGGCTGTCCCCCAGACCGGCCAGGGAGCGGAGGGGAGTGGAACTGAGGAGGAGAGGGAGAAAGGGGAGAAGCGGGGGAAGGGGCTGGGGAGGGCAGGAAGGAGAGCAAGGCTTTGAAAGTGTTTTGCAGCAATTGATTCTTGTCGCCTCCCGCCGGCACCTCTGCAGAGGGAGCGCACTGGGCACCAGGTGCCTTCACCTGACGGCCCTGCCCTTCTGGGCCCCGGTCTCGTCCCTCCGCTCCCCCCAGGGCCTCGCCACGGGGAATACTCTCCTGCCAGTCAGGAACCCCATCTCAGCGGCCCTCCCCTTGGGCATCCGGACCCCAGAGAGGGCAGTGGGCGAAGCACGAGCAGAAAGCAACGCCAGGCAGGTAACAGCTCCCAAAAGGCCACCTTTGCTGCCTGTCTCCTGTAGGACTCTGAAGGAACAGAGCTGGAATTATGAAGAAGTGGCTGTCGATGCTGCCATTGTTACCACAGCCCCCTGGCACCTGCATTTCTCCAGAGCCCCAGGACGCCGGGCTCACATCCGCCCCGAGCACAGGTGTGTCAGACACCAGGCGCACCTGCCGCGGGAGGAAGGCGGGAGGTGAGGCTGTGGGTCCGGCCCAGACAGAGGCTGTCCTCCCTGGATCTGCACAAGGAAGGAGGCTCCGAGGGTTAGCCTTTTAAAGAGGAGGCTCTGAATGGCTGTGTCCCCTGAAAAATCCATCGGTTGAAACCTCCCCCCCAAGGTGATGGCGTTAGGAGGTGAGGAGGACACGGGGGAGGCGCCCTCATGAAGGAAGGGGATCCCCAGGAGCTCCCTGTCCCTTCCTCCGCCGTGTGAGGACAGCGCAGAGGACCTGTGACCCGGGAGGGCCCCCCCCAGGACAGTGAGTCTGCCGGCACGTGGGTCTGGGCCTCCGGGCCTCCAGGACCGGGGGGGAGGGAGGTGTGCGAGGTTCACAGGCCCGGGTCTGGGGGCTGCGGACCGGCCGCCAGAACGCAGGCGGACGGACGGGCGGCGTTTCCTCCTCACGGACGTCACTCATCTTCCGACGCAGGGATGCCTGTCTCCAGCCCCTTAAACCCCCACAGCTCCCTGTGCCCAGCGAGCCCGAGGCCCCGGCAACCACATCAGCGGGTCCGAGTCACCCCGGCCCCAGCACAGACAGAGAGACAGATGGCGGGCACGAGACGGGCGTCCTCCCCTTCTGGCTCTGGGGAGAGAGAGAGAGAGACACGGCGTGTGCTCTCGTTACCCTCCCACCTGTGACCAAGGAGTCCGGACGGGAGCCCCTTCCAGGCCACGGGGTTTCCTAGAGAAATAGGCCCAGGCCAGGCGAGGGCCACAGAACGGCCCCTGGGGTCAGGGTCTCCTTGGCCTTCGCTGCCCAGGGCTGGCGTGGTTCCTCGAGGGAAGGGCCAGGCCTCCTGGTCGCAGCGAGAGCCACAGGGTCGTGCCGGGCAGCCGGGTCCCCACGCGGCATGCGGCCCATCCCGGCGCTCGAGGAGCCGGGGCTGAAGTGGACGGGAACGGAGGGTGACCGCTCCGGGAACGCTGGCCCTCGCGGACGTCAAGGGCGTGGCAACGGCAGCAGGCTCGCCGCTCTGAGGACGCGGGTGGGGCTCGCCGGTGTGCCACAGGCTCCGTTCCGTACGTCGTCATCGTACTGTGACCACGCGGCGCAGCCCCGCATTTCTGCAGGTGAGGCTGCCCTGGGAGTGGGCGGGGCCTCCCGCAGGCCGAGCCCCGCCCCCCTCGGCCCGCACGTCCTCCTCAGCCAAGCAGACGGCCTTCGTCCGAGCCCTCCAGGCCCTTCTCCGCAGGCTGCAAATAACCCGGCAGCATTGCACCCCCCCCCGGCCTCTGCTCCTCCCTGACTCTGCTTGGCTTGGACGGGGCCCAGGCCCGGAGCCTCTCCCCGGTGTTGTCGTTGGGGTCCGGCCACGGGCCTACTTTCTAGATAAAACCCGGGAGCGTGGGGCCAGGACGCCGGAGCAAGACTCTCTCCCTCCTCCTCCTCCAGGCCTGGAGCCCAGCAGCCGGTCCCCAGCGAGGCCCCGGCCGAGGCCACGGGCAGTGCAGCGGCTGGAGACAGGGCCCGGCGCCCGGCCCCCCGCAGCGTCAGAGCCTGTGGAGTGGGGGGTGCCCCCCACCCCGCGATGCCTGTGCTGCACAGTTTGGGGTGAAATGAGGGTGCTCACGCCAGCGTGCGGTGCAGGGATGACCACCACCAGCGCAGCCGTGGGGCACGTTCGAGTGGCCAGTCCTCCGCGGACGAGTCAAGTGCTGGGGGCCACAGAGTCGTGAGATCACGGCCGCCGTCTCCCTGCTCCCGGACAGCACTGACCGGGGAAACGCAGTCCCCCTGTCCAGCCCCGCCCCCGGCCTTCCCGGGCACGCCCCCTTGACGCCAGGCCCTGTGCAGCGTTGGGGGCAGCGTTGGGGGCGGACCACCGCCAGCCCTGGGCCCTGGCTCCCTACCAGGTCCTGTGCTCAGGACCACTCTCAGGGGCGACCGTATCTGATCCCGGGGGGGAAACTGAGGCACACATAGCGACGTGATTTGAACCCACCTGCACACTCCAGCACCAGGCTTCCTCACCTGCAGTCCCCGATGAAGTTCAAGAGCTCAATCCCTCGAAACCTAGGAGCAGAAACGGAGCTGGGAGAGCTGGTGATTCCTTCAAGGCTAACCTGGCAGCCAGCAGCAGCCTGGGGGGTGGGGGGATCTGCCAGCGCTCAGCACTGCGACCCCGCCCCACGGCCACAGGGTCGGTAAGCGACCCCCTCTGCTCTACGGGAGGGACCCGGGTTCCGCCGGCGGGGGCGGGAGGGACGCAGCCTTCCGGCCACGCACACACCCATCCTTCGGGCACCTCCCCTCCCAAGACAAACACTGAGGGTTTCTTGAGATCCCGCCCCACTCCCCAGGGGCCCCGCTGCGATAACCTCCCCCAGCCCGGGAGAGAAAGGGCACATTCCCACACTCAGCCGGGCTCAGCCTCTCGGCTTTCAATCAGCCCCGAGCGTCAGCAACGCGAGGCAGTTTTTCATCGTAAGTGACTTTATTTAGTGTCAGAGACAAAAAACATTGTTACTCACTTACCGCTTGAAGGGAAAGAATGTCTCTTAGAAACAGTTATTTAAATGCAGGGACTTTCTATTCATAACCTTGAGGCACTTGTGAAAAAAATCCTCGCTTCCTTCCAGCCCCACCAGAAAGGCCTTGTCGACAGGCAGGCTCTCGGTGATTTGCCGCCCGCGGGCCTCCGTGCTAACATCCCCAGCTGCTCCGCTCAGCGGCCCTCTCCCTGTGTCCGCTCGGCCAGGCCTTGCCTCTGCAGGCGGAAAGGGCTTCTCGGAGCAGAGTGGTTTAGGTTAAAAGGACAAAATAAACAGAGTGAAAATGGAGTGTTTCCTTCAGGGAACGTGACAGCTCCTTGTGGAAGTGACCTTGCCGTGCAGGTTGCAGCCACGATGGTAATAACTAACATGTGGCTACAGGTGTCTGTTCCCAAAACGCCCCCCCACCGCCCGGTGCTGGGAGCCAGGGTGAGTCTTCCCCTCCCCCCGAGACAGGGCCCTGGTGCTCGCTCGCCCCTGCTCCCCCACTGCGCCCCGGGCTGTGCTTCCTCAGAACCGTTTGGGGGTCCCTAAACGCTGGCTGACGGAGCAGCTGGGCCCCCCCGCTCAGGCCCCCAGCTCTCCTCCCCATCACACAGATGCTCACTGCCTGTGCAGCTGGCTGAGGGCACACGCAGGAGATCAGTGAGCTTGTGGAATGCCTGCGCGGTCACCCACTCCTGCTGACCCTGCGGTGGGCTGACCAGGGAGCCCTCCCCGCAGGTCCGTGTCCTAAAGCCAGGAACCCGGGAATGCTTTCTCAACCAAAAGGACTTTGCGGGTGTGATCAGATGAAGGACCTCGAGTCGGGGGGATTATCCTGGGTTACCTGGAGGTCCTGCATGTCGTCACGAGTGTCCTTATGAGAGGGGAGCAGGTGGATGGACATGAGGCCACGGCACAGGGGGAGGGGATGTGACACCCAGACAGAAGGGAGGGGTGGGGCCACCAGCCAAGGAGCTCGGCAGCCACTGCAGCTGGAGGAAGTGTAAGGAGGGGTCCTCCCAGAGCCCTGCCCCCATGGACTCCTGCTGGGCAACAGTGACCTTGGACGTGTGGCCTCCAGAATGATGGGGGAGTACATGTGTGTTGCCTCAGCCACGAGCCTTTTAGTAAGTCACCACGGCAGCTGCGGGAAAGGAACGGGGGCGCACCCCACAGCAGTTCAACTCCTGGGGTGCAGACTGTGCACTGTGCAGGGCCGTCCTCGGAACTGGGGTTCAGTCTGCAGGCTGCAGGGTGTTCGGCAGAGGGGAGGGCAGAGCCTGCCTCAGCTTAATAGTCTACAGTTGCCCCCCCCCCCCCCCGTCCCCAGCCGCTACCAAGAACGACACCAAAGTCACTTCAAACAGACTGGCACTGGTTTCCAGAGACGTCGCACTGGATTTTTTTTTTTTTTTTTGGACTGACATTTGGCAAAGCCGCCTGGTGGAGCATCAGGGTCACGTGGGAAGCTGGGAAGCTTGGGAAAAGCGGATTCCAGAGACGCCCCCAGTCGTCTGACTCGGGAGGCCAGGGACCGAGGAGGCTGCCCTTGTCTCGACCAGAAAGTCTCGGGCTCAGGCCGCCCAGGGGCTCCTCAGACGCCCTCCAGGCTGTCGTCACGTCCCAGCAGTGCCCCCGCCTTCCCGGCCCACGGTACCTCTGCCCGCCACCCTCCTGGGTCGGAGAATGTGGAGGAGCCCACCACTCACTCTGCGCACCCCCGCCTCTGGCTCTCCGGTGGGGGTGTCGATAACGGGGGAGGGAGACTGTGGCAACTGTACTTTCTGTGCAGCTTGGCTGCGGACCGAAAACTGCTCTTAAAAGCCAAGTCCGTATAATTTGTAAATGGCCTTCCTTGGCGGACGGAGAGCTGGGATGGTTCCATCCACAGCGGGAGCTCTGCGAGCTCACTAGCCCGTGGTGCTCGGGCGGGTGTTTGAATCCTTTTTACAGGCAACAAAGCAGGAAAATGGGGAGAGTGTTCTTGTGTTTTCAGAAGACGGTTGAATGGGGATTTGCTGAGCCAGTGTGGATCGGGGTCCCCTCAGGATTGTGTGGAGAGGGCCCCCACCTCCCTGTTCCCACATCATCTGCCTCAGCGACTCAAGGGACCCTCGGAAGCCCTTTGCAGACTGAGGCAGGCCGTGGTCCGCCCTCTCTGCCACTGCATTTTGCCACATGGAGTTCCAGGCACCCTCCTTCTGAGAGTGGGGGCCGTTCGCAGACTCGGGTTCCCCCCGTGGGTTAGGGAAGCCCACCCAGGGGTCCTCAGGTGTGCAGGCAGCAGCACCCACTTGGGGTGGTGGGGCGCTTTGCCACCCCCCACAAATGAGCGATAAACTCAGTCATGTCCCAGGAGCCTTCCAGAAGGATTTCGTCCCACCATTGTCGGCTTCACCATTTCTCACCGGCCGGCTTTTTCCGTTTCCCTTTCCCAACCCGTTTCTCTGGTGCCCCGCCCCCACCCCGCAGTGGGTCTTCTTGTATCGATCCCCATTTATTTCTTCCAAGGAATCAGGAGGTTGGATGTCAATTTCCATTTCCAAAGCTGGCGGCGACAGAGAAAAGTGCTTTCTTCAGGTCAATACTCCTCCTGGCTGGACTCGGAGCGATCAGTAATTACTGGTGTGTGATTTCACCGGGAAAACCCGGCCAACAGCCCGGCACTCTACCGGTATAAAGCAAACCGGTTTTCTCCAAGACAGGCTCCTCCAAGACAGGGAGGCCAGCCATGCGCCAAAGAAGCGGAAAGATGCCCCAGGTCACTGCTTCCCACCGTCGCTGCGCGCGGGCGCCCAGCCCCAGGGACTGGGTCCACCTGGCGGGGGTCCGGCGGCGGCCTGTTCTGCCCACGGTGCACGCACACCTCACCTTCCTCTGCGTGCTCTCCGGTGCAGGGCTGTGCCGGCCGGCTCAGCAGTTCACTCGGCCTTAGAAGTTACTCACAGTCAGCAACAAGGTTTCGGGGTGGTTCTACTCCTAATGCAAAATCCCTCCCCCCCGCACTGCCCCTCCCCCTCTGGTTTCCTCCCCAGAACTGTGGCCCCAGCTGGGGTCGCCCTGCTCTCCCGGGCTCCGCAGAGGGTGGCACCGGCCTCGCCGCTGCCTTCCCGCCCCCACCCTCCACGGCGCCCCCAGGAGGCTGAAGAAGGTTCTGCAGAAGGGTTCAGGACAGCGCTGAGGGGGCCACCAGTGGAAGAGGGGGGAGGTTTGTCAGCGCTGTCAGACGATGGCACCGCCTCCTCGGGCCCGAGGGGGAGAGCCGGGAAGAGCCTTCGCCCCTCTGTCACCCGCACAGCTGCGGAATCCAGGGGGTACCCCGGTTGTCCCTGTGCCCCCACCACTGCCCCACTAGAGTTCGCCTTCAGGATATGCCCACGGGTGTCAGAGGGCCTGCCCGGCCTGGGGTGGCTCCCTCAGGGTCCTCTCCGCTCTTCCCTCCGAACATCGAGCTGGTTGCAACAGGTGTAGCACACGTGAGAAAATACACACACGTACATGCACATGCGTACACATGTGCACACACGCGTGCTCACACGCGCTCCCAAGTTCAGCCTCAGGGAGGAGCCAGAGGGGCAGAGCCGAGTGGAGGAACGCGCACACGCCTACGTCAGAGACGCAGCAGCTCGCAGGGTCACGTGCCGCCCGTGGGCCGTGCGCCTTCCGGGACCCGGGGCTCCGTGCGTCTGCTCGGGGCCCCGCCCACTGCCTGCCCCACCTTTTCAGGCCTGGCTTCCCTGGCCCTGCTGAGAATGAGACCTGGGCCCCTTTCTGGGCAGCCGCTCTCTCTGGGCCTGACGCTGCAGAGGCCTGGGAGGCTGGGCGGCGCGCTCTGCCGCGGGGGTGGGGGTGGGAGCGACGCGGGAGTGGGGTCACGCCTTCATTCTCTCACTGGTGCACGGACTGACGGTTTGCACCCTAAAGGACAGTTCTGTGACTGGGGGGGGGGGGGGGTGTCAGGGACGGCTTGGCTCCCTCCCCGCCCCTTCGCTGCCTCTCTCCCGGGAGCGCCGAGTGCTCTGCAGCTTCGGGGTGGACGGGCGCCGCCGGCGCGCTGAGCGAGGCTTGGCGGCCCCTCTGCGCGCGGTGTGCAGCCCCCGCGCTAACCGGAGACGCCTCTACCGGGAGCGTCCCCGCGCACGCTGTTTCCGCCGATAGCGCCGTCTCACTTAACGTCCTCTTTGCCACTCCTGTGCGGGCTCTCTCTCTTTTAAAGAAGCGCCTTCATTCGGAGGCGGACGGACAGGTGTGCGCGGGTGGATCTGGGGATTAGGGGCCGGCGACCAGCTGGGGGAGCAGTTCTTCCCTCCAAAGCTTGCACACCCCGGCTGTCTCCTTGCGGCAGGCGCCTGAACCTTCTGGCTCGCTGTGAGCTGAAAACGGCCTCTTGCTTCGGTCTTGGGGCTCACGCCAGAGAGGAGACGGCTGCACTGACCGCGTCCCTAGGGGATCTCGGGCCTGCGTGTCCCCAGGACAACGCACGTTAGAGCACGTTAGAGTTCATCCTGAGCCCCGTGGACCCGGGGCAGCAGCACAGGCAGCAGTCTTCGGAGCCGCTGGCCGGCGGACCTGAACATTAGCTACATTGTTGACCTCAAGTAGAAAGGTCTTCACCCACCCTGCCAGCAACTTTCCAAGCCACCATATGGCGCTTCCTGTCCGCTTCTGAGCCCCCTCCCCCATCCCCCACCCCCGCCTCAAATTCGGGCCCCCCGGGGGCTGTTACAGTCCCAGGAAGCTCAGGGGAGCGGAGCTGCACAGACAGCTGTGAGCAGAGGCGAGGGGCCAGGAGCAGACGGGTCTGCGTGCGTTTCCGGAGGCCGCCGCCCGCCAGCCAGCGCTGGAGCCCAGCACCCGGGCTCCGGCCCAGCTTCCTGGTCCAGAGGGGCCCCAGACGCAGTGCCGTGGCACACGCAGCCCGGGTTCATGCCTGGGAGGAAATCCGTCTTCTCCCGGGACCCCCGGCAGGAGGATCGAAACCCAAACCAGAGCAAGGCCGAGTCTCAGGGACCCCAACACCACGGTGGGGGGATTTCCCACCCACGTCTCACAGACCTGCTTTCTTCGGCCGCCACACGTGTGTTTTCTGCTGGCGTCTCCGAGTCCGAAGAGGACGCCTCGTGACTCCAGTGTCCTCCATGGGTCGAGGACATGCCATTGGTCTCCACTGATAGTTAGGCATATGGGCCGGGTGTCTTTAAAAAATAAATACGCCCTGACCGGTGCAGCTCGGTGGGTCGGGCGCCAGCCCACCAGGCAGAAGGGCGCAGGTTCAAAGCCCAGTCAGGGCACAGGCATGGGCTGCGCTTTGGTCTCCAGTCAGGGTGCACGTGAGAGGCAAGCGATCGATGTTTCTCTTTCACATTGATGTTTCTCTACCGCTCTCTCCCTCCCTTCCCTTTTCTCTAGGAGTAAATAAAATCTTTTAAAAAACAACAAAATGTCTTCAGAAAATTGCAAAGCCTATTTTAAAAGGCCATATCAGAAGTCAAGTTGAATTCCATGCAGCCAGCAAACAGGGGCGGGTCAAGGTGGGTCTGGGATCCTGAGAAAGGGTGCGGTAACTCACCAGTAAGGATGCAGGAACGAACTCTGCGACTCGCATGCTCACAGCGGTGAACCCCGTATTTGAGTAAACAGGGCCTTGAATTGCAAAGCGTTTCAAACAGCAGCAGTGGGTTCAAATAACGTAACTTTGTCTCAGGATGAGCATCGCCCCTCCCACAAACGCGAGGGTCGGAGTCTCGGAGGTGAGTTCCAAGTTCCGGGGAACGTGAGGCCCGCCCCCGGCACGGGAGCGAATGTTGGGGCGCCTCCCAGGCTGCTGGCGGGCAGGAGGCGCGGGTTTCAGGTGGGGGACGGCACTGCCCAGCCTCCCAACTCACAGAGGCGTCCTGTGCTGAGGGTCTGAGCAAAAATAACCTGGATTTTTATAGACTCGTATTTTTTCCCAAGCCCTTGGCCGGGAATCGTATTAAATGTAACAGTTCAAAATAAGTTTCCCTGGGAAACTCTGAAAACGCACTCTTGGAAGACTTTAAAAACATTGACTTTTAAAAATATATATTATTATTACTCATTTTCCATGACCCAAATGATTATTACAAAAAAAAAATCAGAAATATACAAAGCTGAAGAATACGATTTATGAAGCAAATACCCCTCTCTCAGAGAGAATCACAATCAGCAGGTTCGTGTGTAAGTCTCAGAGATTTACACACACGTTTTTGTGTGTATACACCCACGCACACAAACAGATGTGGTTTTTTCTTTAACAAAAAGTGACTTCTGTGCTAAGAGACATGATCTTAATTGCTCCTGCCACAGAAAAGAAATAATCACGTAATGGCCGCGAGGTGCCAGCTAATGCCGTGCCGCTGATCATATTGTAATACGAGGGAGACCCCCCAAAACTGGCATTTATTTATGAAAAGTCGTGTATTCGTCTCTACATGTTTCAACTTCAGTCCCCTCCCAAGCACTCTCCATCTGATGCAACGCACCTATCAAAACATTTTTTCCACTGCTCCAAGCACTTTTTAAACTTGTGAACTTTGATTCCTTTTACTGCTTCTGCCTTTTTTGGTCTCACCTCCTTCACATCAGCAAAGCATTTCCCTTAGAGGCCTTTTCTCACCCCGGGAAACAACCCAAAGTGTCCCTTGGGGTGAGATTGGGTGAACAGGGAGGGTGGGGCACAGGGGTCAGGGGTCATGCTATTTTTTGGTCAAAAACTGCTGAGCACTCAGCACAGTGTGGGCAGGTGTATTCGTAAATCACCCATCATGCAATGGGGCAAACAGAGTGAAAGAGTCTTCAAGAAAAATTCACTGAAGCCAAATGCAGCCTCTCACAACAACGCCAGCTGGTGCACGGATCCAGATGGGTTCCCAGAACACTCACCTAGCGGGGGAAGCCTGGACTATAAGCGGCCCACCCTCCAGAAGATAATTCCGATGTTTTTCAGGTCCCCCCTCACATATAAATGTACTGAGTCGATGTGGCGTGTACCTTAAACTTACAGAATGTCATATACACCAACCATAGTTCCAATTTTTTAAAGATTTTACCTATGTTTAGAGAGAAGGGAAGGGAGAGAAAAAGAGAAGGAGAGAAACCTTGATTTGAGAGAGAAACATCATCTATCAGTTGCCTCTCGTATGCGCCCTAAACAGGAACTGAACCTGTAACACAAGTTAGTTCCATTTTTTTAATAAGAAGATATTTGAACTATAATATAGCAATGGTAACATGTTGTTTTCACTCAACAGTTTATCGGTTTATCGGGGACACGGTTCCTGGTTTGGGGGGCTCGGGACGGCAATGCTGTGGGGCAGGGTGGGGTCAGGGGCTCTGGGCCCACAGGGCACAGGACAGGTGGGAGAATGGGGGCCTTCGCTGCCCGTGCCGGCCCGCACGTCACTGAGACGTTTCGGGAGTGACTTTGCCCCAGGCCAGGGACTTGTCCGGTTTCGTAAACGGCAACGGCCCTCTGGTGGAACTGGACCCCAACACGGGCTTTGACCCCAAACCCGGGTGAAGTGACTGCGACCCGACTGGAACCAACACTCCGTGGGGGGGGCGGGGGTGTCGGCACAGTGGGAACCTGTCCCGCCGTAAAAGGGAAGGACTGTTGGACACCTGCCAAACCACGGACGAGCCTGAGCACGTGACACTCAGCGACAGGAGCCGGACGCAGAGGGCAAATGCCACGTGGGCCACTTCCCCGAGGGACCCGGAGGGAGCACGTTCACAGAGACACAGAGCAGGAGGGAGGGGCCGGGGGCTGGGGGCGGGGGAGGAGCCAGTGCCTGCTGCGGACTGAGCTGCCACTGGCTGGGAAGATGAGAAAGATCTAGAAATGGGTGGTAGCAACGGTGGTACAACACACACTGTGGGTGCGCTCCATGCCCCCCGAACTGTGCACTCACACACGGTCAGCTTCATGTCAGATTTCACCAGGAGAGCCAGCGTGGAGTGCACGGCCTGGACTCTCCAAGGACAAGCCGCGCCACTCCACGCGGAGCTTGGCCTCCCCCTCCCTCGGGTGGGGCCGGAGAAACTGGCCCTTCGGAGAGACGAGAACCAGGTGGGCGTGCGGCCCGGCCCCCAGGGCGCAGAGCTCCACGAAACAACCAACAACCGTTCACAGAGCTCAGTAAATCGAATGGCTTGTAACACTTTTACTTTGCTTTCCTGGGACTGAAGCCCACAGCATATCGCTCTGGGAGGCGGGAGGGGCCCCGGGGCCCCCGGGGCCCCCTCAGACCCTCAGCCGCTGCAGGCGTGGCCGACCCCGTGCCCATTCCCGGGCACGCAGGACCCCCTTGGCCACCGCCCACCACACAGAGGTCGTGCCCTGTGGTGGCACCTCCAGAGGGGTCGCTTGGGCACCGGTTCCCCACCCGCAGGGAGGCTGCTGTGGGGTAACAGTGTTACATACTGACACAGCCCCGTGGGTTTATTGTATCCTATGAAGATATTGTTTCGCAAGGGTTTGGAAATTTCAAAAACAAAACAAAAAACCGAGCTTCACCGCAGAGAGTTTAAGAGCCCCACTGTGTGCGAGTGCAGGTCCCCAGGAGGATGGGAAAGTGGGGGCGTGTGTGCATGTGTGTGTGAGAGAGAGAGAGAGAGGTCAAACCCAGGGGAAAGGATAAAACTGTTCCTTTTCAGCAACAAAAACACCATTGTGTTGGGTAATTACATATTGCATAGTTTCCAGGATAAACGAAAACATTTGTTTCCATTTTGGTGGAAATGAGAACCAACCTCTTCTTCCCCTTCCGGAGCCAGCCCTGCGGCCTGGCCAGGGAGCTCCGGGCTGGGATTCCGGGGTCAGCCGGCCCGAGACCCGCAGTGCACAGGCCACCAGCCCCCGCGGTCCCCTCCCCGCCTCGCCCTCTGTTTCACGCCCAGGTGCCTGGGAACATCTCGCCCACGGAGAGAACCTGCCCAGACGGCTCTGTGGTCCACTGAGACCCCCTCCACGGCCCTCACTTCCGCTCGGGGGCGGGGGGGGGCACACGGCCCATTGATTCCCTTTGGTTCACAAACGACTCCTCCGAGGCCGGCGCGTCTAACTTCAGTTTTCATTCGCTTCTGCCATGACAGTGACCGAGGTGGGATCTTCCCTGTCGTTCATGTGCACGACAGGAGGGGGGCGTTTCTGGACGTCAGTCACGCGAGGACGTGCCGTGGTGCCGTGATGCCGTGGTCAGGGGCCGGGGACCCAGCAGGTGACTCTGGGCCTCGGACTCAGCTCAGAGCCTCAGAATCTAGAGTCAGAGCTGCCGGCCTCGGGCTGTTCTCCGCCCCGCGTGGCCTGGCCCGGGGGGTTGGGGGGGGCCAAGGGGCGGCCCGGGGGGCGGGGCCGTGTATGTGCAACAGGAGCAGGCTGTCCCGGGACTGGACCCGAAAGGGGTGGGCGAGGAGCGGAGAAATAGCGTGGGATTTGTCACCGCAGGGTTTGTTTTTAACTTCAGACTGACGTGTCTTCTCCGATCCGTGAGCCCCGGGGAATTCTCCCAGCCTCCCCCGGCGTCTTGGTCCATGTGCCCTCTGCGTGGCCAGTTGCATCTGCTGAGCCTCACTGTCCCGGGGCTGGAGTAGAAATGAGTCCCTCTGAGGGGACGTCTGGCTGGCTCCCGCGGGTCCTCGGCCTGGCCTCGGGGGTGACCACAGTGTGGTTCCCCTCCTGTGTGTCTCTTGAGGGACAGCTTCGGGGGGAACTCCATGGAAACCACAGCTGCTGGCGTGTGGCATGTGATGTGAGCCTGTGGCCGGGCCGCCGTCCCAGGGTGGGCGGGCCTTGGCCTCCGCCCAGTCTGCGGCCCCCAGGCCGGGCCAGGCTCCTTCGCTTTAGGTTCTTGGGGGTCAAGCCCCCAAGGCCTGCAAACACTGCTCCCCAGGAAGACAGACCGCGCCGAGGGGCCCGGCGGCCCCTCAAACCCAGCCCAGAGTTGTCGGGCCCCCAGCCAACACCCGTGCGGGCCGTCCTCACACACACTCCGGCATCACGCACCGACACACATGTCCTGCAAACCGGCTGCTGTTCCCGCTGCGTCAGATGCCCAGGGGACAGTGGCTCTGCTCGGGCAGCTAGGCCAGCCGTCCCCGGAGACACAGCTCACACCCCCCACACTCACCAGTTCCCAGGCATCTGCTCACCCTCACACACTCACCTGCTCACACCCACCCGCTCAGCTCACACACAACTCACACACCCACTAGCACTCACCTGCTCACACCCACCTGCTCACACCCAATCTCACCCACCCACTCACTGAGGCACGTGTGCTCACACATGTGTACATGCAGGCACATGTGCACTCACACCCACACATGTGCACACACACACCCCTATGTAACACTCACACGCACTTTGTTTACACAGCCTCCTTTGCAGCGAGAAGAGCTGGAAATGTCTATTCTGAGTACAGGCACCTTCTTAAAGGCAAGTGCATGCTGGGACGGCGCCATTCGGACAAAGGGTCTTCCCAGCAAAACGCTCTGCGCCCCCCTCCCACGTGCCCGGCTCAAAAGGGGGACGGGCAGAGGCCAGGAAGGCCTCTCCGTCCGAGGGGCGAGGCGGGACCTGGAGCGGAGGGGAGGAGGTGCAGGTGCCCACCGCGGACGTGCGGCAGGCACGGCGTGAGGCGGGCTCCCGCGTGCAAGGCCATGGTCATGTGCACAGGGAGAACGCCTCCTCTTTGAAACCAGACAGAGGCCACCCCTCCTGAGCGGGCGTTTGGCAGCCCGGCGGCGGCTACTTCTCCGCCTCCCGCAGTTCCCTCAGCGCGGCCTGGAGAAGGCGCCGAAGCTTCCAGAACATGGCGGGAGCGGCTGCCTGCGGGCCGCGGGGGTCTGCACACTCCTGCACCGCCTCCCGCAGCTGCCGCTGGAGCCGGAGGGAGACGGCAGAGCCCCCGAGGGTGGAGGAGAACCAGTGCCGGAATATCTTGTCGCAGACCACCTGAGGGGAAGGCCGGGGAGGGGGGGGGGGGTGTTAACGGGGGCAGCCAATGCCCCCCGAGAGCCCCAGCCTGAGAGTGGTCCTAGAGACCTCGCTTGTGCTCCCACCCCTCCCCCAGGGCCTTCCAGGGTCGGGGGGTCCTGCAGACGTCTGGGACCCGGCCCCATGGATACACCTCCCATCCGGGACCAGGCCACTGCGTGTCGGGTAGAAAACACCACTTCTGGCCTCGGGGGGTGGTGGGGGGGAACGCCCTGGCCACACGCCTCCAGGACGGAGCGCGTGCGGGTGACAGCGGGGGCGGGGGGAGGTCGCCGGCAGAGGCCGCTCACCTGCAGGTTGCTGTTGGCGCGCTGGGCGCCGCACCTGTGGGCGCGCAGGTCACACCTGGAAAAGCAGTCGAAGAAACTGCAGTCTTCGTCCGCCGTGCAGTTCTGCTCGAGGATCTCCCTCATCTTGGGCTCGAAGAAGGCCATGTCCACGTCGATGGCCACCACCTGCAACCGAGCCGCACGGGTGAGCGAGGGCGGCGGGCCGAGCGCCGACAGAGGTCACAGGGCGCTCCGTCCCCGCCCGCGAGCCGGGGTCCCGGGGGTGCGGGCTCACGGGGCTCTGCAGCCCGGCCCTCGGGGAGACGCAGCTTGATTCGCTCGCAGATGACAGTGACACTGACTGTGCTGCAAGGGGCACCAGGGCTGTCCCCGGGGGCAGCCGAGGACTTGGACCCTGTAGCAGCAGCGTCCCCGTCCACCTCCCGGTGTTTCTCGGCTTTTCACGGAGCGCCTCCGAAAGGTCTTCAGAACGAACTGTCCCCCCCGCCCCGTCCTGGCTTTCCCGCCAGGCTGGCTGACCCCCAAGGGTCGGGATGCCCACGCAGCGAGGTCAGGTCGTTGACCCACGTGAACAGAAGCAACGAACGCAAGGGAACCACACTCAGGAGGCAGGTGGCGTCTACGGCGCCTGCTGGTGGCGTGTCTGTCACCAGAGTCAACAGCTCTGCCCCTGACGGGCTGGAGGGACACGTGGGGGGGGTGGCAATGGCAGTGTCAGCGACCTTGACATCAGGCTGGTCCGTGTGCAGCCTGACGCCGCCCGCATCAGACCCCGCACCCCAGCGTCAGCATGAGAACGTCGACACCCGCCCCCCTGCCCCCCTGCCCCCGGGGAATTCCAGCTCTGTCTTCTTGGCCTCGGACCAAAGAGGCGTCAAAACCACAAGAATAACATCCAAATTATGCAGATTCCCCTTCCTCACCTGAATTTTAAAAAAGGAAGAAGATGAACTCCAAGCCGGGGAAACCTGGAGTTGGCCCAAGCCAAGCAGATCATAGCTCCCGGGCATTAGGAAGCTATTACAAGACCTGACGGATGGATGGGAGGGCGTCTCACCAGCCCTCTGGGGTCACACGGGAACGCCCCCCCCCCCGCCCCCTTGCCCTCGGCGGCCTCTCCAGAAAGGGCTCCTCGCTCTGGAGTCTCTCTCACTCAGGACCGATGCCAAAAGGCAAGAAAGTTTCTGGGGCAATAATCAGCAAAACGGAGGAGGGAAAATCATTTATTTTATCAAAATAGGGGGAGAATAATGGAAAACAAAACAGGGGAGCCTTTCCTCGTTAAGCTTTGCCCAATTACTAATTCGGGCACGGCAAACAGAAATTATCATTTTAATCGGTTTTTCCTGTCTCATCATTTAGCCAAAAGAAATAGCTCACTCCGTTATTTGCCCTGGCTAATAGACCGAAAAAGGATTAGGTTATGCTAATGAACTGTTTGGCTCTCCGGCGTCTGATTGGACCTGCAAGACCCTTCTCTTTTTCCTACGGTTTCTGGCCACGCCCCCAGCTGCCCCTGGGCCCCCCAGATGGAATCTCTCGGCTCCTGGCGGTTTCTGATGGCTGCCTTCCCGTCTCCCAGGAGATCCGGATTTATCTTTTAATTTCTCTGTAAGGCAGAGGAGGGGTTACAGCCACTGTGTGCAGAGCCGTAAGCCCCTAAAATAGGAACGGCAACAACACAAATCAGAGAAGCTGCAGGAGGCTTCTGAAACCCCGTCTGAAACTGCATCTCAGAGTCCTTATTTTTCCCCCGTGGGCAGACCCAACCCACACCGTCTGCAGGCTCCATCTGGCCTCAGCCTGGGGAGGACGGGTCATTTCGCCCCCTGGACAGTGTGGCTCTGGGGTAGAGGCATGTCACCAGCTGGAAAGGAGCCCTCGCTAGCCGTGAGCAGTGGTGTTTTGTACTCGTGTGTGTGTGTGTGGGGTAAGCCGTCAGCACCTGGGCGTGGGGACCTGCAGACAGGGAATGGCTGTGAGCTGTCAGTTCTTCCCGCCCCCTCCCGACACCTGGGCGACGGCAGCCTGGCCCGCAGGGAGGCCCCACCTGCGGCCCCTCAGCCGGAGCGGAGTGCATCAGAGACACCTGGAGGCTTGCTTCCCAAATGGGGGTTGCCACGTCCCACCCCCGGCTTCCGACTCCGGAGGCCTCCGGTGAAAAGTCGGAGGACCCGCATTTCTGACAAGTTCCCTGGTGGTGCTGAAAGGGCTGCTTTCACTTAGAAGTTGTACAACCGCAGGTGACGGACGTGAACTCCTCGAGCCTCGGCCCTGGAAGGACGGACGGTCACTAACGGGGGTGAGCACAGCGGAACCCCATCCTTGCACCCCGCCCTCACCCACACTGTCCTGGGGCCAGGGCCTGTGTGCTTCCGGAACAGTCCATGCACATGGCAAGTCAGGGCTCGGGCAAGGGTGCGGAGGTGATTTCATCGAACTGCTCTGCCAGAGGTGCTGGCTGGCCCACCTGAGGGGGACCACGCCCAGTGGGGCCATTGGTGCCTCCTCTCCTGAGCTTCTCCCGGAAACCCAGCCCAGACAGCCTCTTGGGCCCTCCGCTGCGGTCACGCCCCGACACCCAGCCCGGTGCACGAGGGGTCCAATGCCAGGAAAACTGGTCCCTCGCTGTGTGACCCCTCCACCCCTCCTCTCCCGGCCCTCGGAGCGGCTGCGACCCCAGGACCTCCCTGAGGAGAGCAGCGGCCCCCCGTGTCTGGCACGCGATGACCCCACTTGCGCCATCCCACAGCCAGGACCTCAGCTCCAGGAATGAAACCGTCAAGTCCAGGGCTCCCTGCCCTTCCCAGGCCGTCTGCAGGGGTCTCTTCCTGGAACTTCCCAGAACCCTCTAGAACCCCAAGGAAACCCCCCCAGCTTACCAGCCCCCCGGGGGCCACCAGGGACAGGGCATCAGGACAAAGCAGTTCGGACAAGATGCTGCAGTGCCCTTCACCTTGGCAAAGACGTGACAAGGAGTTCCCACGACTTCAGGCTGTTTCTTTAAGGAGACGACAGCCCTGTGTCCCCTGCTGCGGGGCCACAGCTGGCTGTCACAGTACCCCTCTTTGTCCCCCACGTTCTCACCAGGTGAGGAGCATCGTCCACCGTGAGCCAGCCCCTCAGTGACCAGCCCACTGGGGGTGGGGGCAGAGTCAAGCTGGCCTGGCCCTTCCCCTGCAAGCACCTGCCGTGTAAGAGGTGACCCCGGCAGTGACACCTGGGGTTGGTCCACCTGGGGTCGGCCCCAGTGGGGGGTGATGGGCAGGATGAGCTTCTGATGGTGCTGCAGCCCCCCCCACCCCACTGCTGCTCCTCGTTAGTGGCTGGTTTCTGTGGATGCCGGAGACGGAGCTGAAATCCTCCAGCCCCACGCCAAGCAGTGCGGGGTCCCTGACATCTCTGCCCGGACAGGTGTGTCCCTCTCAGAAGGCACCCCAACTCCAGCTGTCCCTCAGGAAGGCTCACCCAAGGACGGGAAGCTCACCCGAACCCCCAGGGAGAAAGTGCCAGGAAACTCGGCGCAGCGTCCTGGGGCCTGGGCGGTCTGCAGACCATGCCCCCCGCTGGGCCGTGGTCCAGAAGCCCCCGGAGGCCGTCCTCCCTGCGGCCCTGAGGACGGCTTTCCGCTCTCGGTGAGGACGGGCTTTGCAGGGGAAACCAGGACAGGCCTTGGAGAGGACCCGCCAGGCCACAGCCCGGGCCCTGCTGTCCCCGCCTGTCACTACAGCCCCCTTTTTGGGGGGGATGGGGGGATGCATGAGCCCTTTGAGTTCTCACACACGCAGCGCAGGCAGGGCGGGCTAGAAGGCTGCACTGTGTTGCTGTGTTTCCCAGGACTTCAGAAATTCTCTCATTTCTGACCCCCCCCCACGTGACACGCACCCCCACCCCGGAGCACTCACCGTGAGGTCCCTCCTGATGGCGAAGTTCTCAGGCTTGACGTCGCAGAGGTGCAGGCGGTGGGAGAAGCCGTGGTCGAACTGCCTCACCAGGTCCAGGAAGCTGAGCGCCATGTCGCCCACGGCCCGGGCCCGGGCCGGGCCTCGGGGGGCCCCGTCCAGGGGGAAGAGCGCCCGGTGGCGGGCGCTGCCGGCCGCCAGGTACTCCACGGCGTAGAAGTGGCCGCAGGAGCCCAGCACCGGCAGGGCGTGCGGGCTGAGCCCCCGCAGCACGCTGAGCAGGACGAACTCCTCCTGCTGCACCAGGGACCACAGGCTGGCCAGCTGGCCCCGCCGGCGCGGGCCCCGGCGGCCCGGCCACAGCGGCCCCAGGCCGCTCGCGGACGGCTCCAGGCCCAGGGCGCTCCTCACCTCCCCGGCCACCAGCAGGAGCAGCTCTGCCTCGGGCCAGGCCGGGCCCCCGTCCTCGGCCGGGGCCCCCAGCGGGCCGGGCGGCCGGAAGCTGGAGAAGGCTTCCTCCTTGGACTTGAGGATGACGGGGCGGCCGCGCCAGTCGGCCTGCAGCACCTTCTTGCCGCGGTCGTAGTGGAGGCAGCGCCGGTACAGCAGCTTCCCCGCCACGCACAGGTCCTCACACAGGTCGCCCGCCAGCGCCCCGCCCCGGTAGTCCCGGCACTGGAAGGAAGGGACAGTGGACGCGGTCAGGGCGGCGGGGGGCAGGAAAAGAGCCCGGGCCACTCCCTGCACTTGGGACGTGTCCAGCGGCCGCTGAAACCCGGCGAGTGTGAACCACACGGACTCTTTGGGTTGGTCAGTGCACGGCTGAGTGAACGGCACACACGTGTCTCATTCTTACGTGTCTCCGTCAGGCCCAGGGCCAGGGCCTTGGAATCAACACCCAGGGGGGCAGGAGGTCTCCCCCCGTCCAGCTGGGAGATGCGGGGAAGGCGGCTCACCACCTGGGTTTCGGTTTCCTCACCTGCGGGTGAGAGGGCACGGCCAGGCGGTAGGGCCACTGAGGGCTCGTGAGCCCATCCAAGGGCAGCTAGGTCAGATCTCGGGATGGGGGGTGGGCCGGAGGCCACAGTCCTGGCCCTGACGCCGGTGGGGCCCTGGAGGTTCTGGGGGGGGGGTTACAGGGCTCAGGGAACGGGCCGCAGGAAATGGGAGCTGGAACAGGCCTCATGGCCGCTGGTGTCTGCAGGACCAGGGAGGGGACATCACCAGAAGGGAGGGAGGAACCACGTGGGCTCGACTATGGACAGGGAGGGCCGGTGGTTCCCGGTGCTGGTGAGGAAGGGGCCCTCAGATGGGGCATTTCCCCTCATCTTTGGGGGCCCTTCTGACAGGTGCCACACGGAGACCCCCCTCACCACACTGCCACACTGCTGCCGTCCCTAAGAAGACAGCCCAGCCAGGCCCTGACAACAGACCGGCTGGAGGAGTGGCCACGGGCACAGGCCACCTGTCTCAGCCACACCTGGCCGGCCACCTTCCAGTGAACAAGTCCAGCTCCCCGCGAGCAGAGCTGCAACCCAGCAACAGGGCCTGGGCTCTGGAGTTCACAGAACAGAGGGGGCTGCCCTTGAACCTCCTAAACGACAGTGGGGTCTGACACGGGCGAGGCAGGGGCACAGCCAGCTGCGGTGGGCGGAAAGCTGGTTTGCCTCCAGGCTCTGCGCAACCCCCCCACCCAGTGTTTGGCTCGTTTTCACGTCTATAACAGGGGCCGGCAAAACCATGCCTCAGGAGACCTGTGAGGGTCAGCCAAGGTCACAGGTGGGGCAGAGGACTGGTCATCTCAGAGATGCCAGTTTTCAGCCAGCCCTGGGCATTAGAAGCAGGGGCCAGGGAGGCCTCATCCAGGACAGATGTGTCCAAGCTCAGTTTTGAAAGACACATCGCAAGTCTGCCTCACGGACAAGGGGTGAGGGCAGCTCCATTGCAGCGAACTTGGCCTGTGTGATGGCCGGGGTCGCAGAGCCCCGGGGGGTGGTCAAAGAACCAGGACACTTCACGGCGTGGACAGCAAGGTCAGACCACAGGCCTGCGTGTGACGGACCGGGGAGTCCGATCAATAGTGTGTTTCCTGCATCTCTGCCCGGTACAACCGCTCCCTGCCCGGCCGAGGTCAGGGCCGCCTGCTGGCGGGGGTGTCCCTCTGCCCCGGGGTCTCACTGAAGGGCCCACCGGAGTCGCTTGCCCACCCCCCCCCCCCCCCCGGGCTCCCCACAGCTCGGCCTCCCCTGCAGCGCTGGACTGAAACCAAACTCAGATCGAACTGAAACCTATACAACAAGACTTGCCCCTGCAAAGTTGGAAGGCAATTCCCAACAGGAGTTGCAAGATAACTTTGAACAATGGTCTACTCATTGAATTTGGCGCACGGCCTATTGATTTTGGAGGGGAACATTCAAGTCGGCTGTTGTCCGGAGATCGGCTCGTTAAGGCATCAGGGATGCGCTGTCAGGCCTCAGGAAGGGCGGGAGGTGGAGCAAGGCGCCCAGGGGAGCCCTGAGGTCTGCGACGGACTCTCGGGTCAGGGCTCCACCACCTCGCTGGTCAGAGGGGACTGAGTGTCTGCATTAGAGCCCAGCACCCTCCGTGCAGTCACTACACAGCTGTTCTTCGTCGTCAACCTTTAGGGTGGACAGCTGTTGGCATTTCGGTTCCCACACGTCTTGTGCAGGACGCAAACGGACGTGAACTCGGTCCGCCCCGGTTGTCCCGGTCCCCGGGGTGAGAGCGCCCCAGGGTCTCCTGGTGACTGTGCCCCCCGCACACGGAGAAGTGCTTCAGCTAGCCTTGACACAAAGCAAGCCAAGAGCATAAATTATGAGGTTACGCACTAATTCATCATTGTTGTCATGTTAAAAGACATTTGTGAAATTATTTTATCAGCAGCAGGTCCTACAGAAAAGGAGCTATTTTTAACTAAAAAGAAGAGTGGTTTTATTGACCTGCATCCCATTGGTAAAGTCAGTCTTCTCTGAATACCAGGCAGCCCTAAGTGCCCGCTGGGAGACACGCACGTTTCTGTGCCCGGACGCGTGTGCCCACCCACCACGTCCGCAGGCGGAAAGGGGGCTCGCTGGAGTTTGCCATCCTCAGCCTTTTCCAATCACTTGAACTTGGAGTGTGCTCGGGCTCCCTGCAGGCCTTGGACGGACGTGCGCATGCGTGTTGTCGGCACGCCCTGCTCCGCGGGAAGCGCGCTCAGGGGTTGCTGCTCGGAACCTGTCCGCCCCGTGTCGCGCTCCTCGGGTGAAAACAGGCCCGTCCACTCCAGTGTGGGCACCGGGGGACGGAGTGTCAGAGGTCACGCCTGAGGTCTCGGTTTTCGAGGGGCGGTGAGTCCCCGCGTGGTCAGAGACCAGCCTGTCCCGCGGCGGGGTTCCTTGCCCAGCAGCGACCCCGTGCGGTGCGGAGCCGCAGAGCAAGTGGCCGGTCCCCCGGGCAACCCTTCTTGACCCTGCTCGGACGGCTGCCAGGGGTGTCCAACCGTTTGGCGTCTCTGGGCCACACTGGAAGAAGAAGAGTTGTCTTGGGCCTCCCATTAAATACCTCGTGACAAAATAAATCTCAAAATAATCTCACCGCGGTTTAAGTGAATTTACGACTTTGTGTTGGGCCGCGGTCGGACACCCCTGGCCCTTGCACGAGGCGCATTACAAACACGGCCAGAGCACACGGGGGAACGGAGTTGTCCGCCGCTCTCACGTCTTTCTGGGCACGTGCCCCGGGTGCCGTGGTCCCTCTGGGGCCCGGGGTTCCCACCGCAGCAAAGAAAGACAAGCCTGGCTGACACAGGGGAACCCCGAGGGCAGACCACCACGTGCAATCACATCGAGCCTCGCCAGCCCCAAGGGAATCCAGCCCCTGACTGACAGAGTCCCTGGGAACCTCCTGAGATGCCTTGAAAGCGATGTGCCGTGGAGGGCGAACCGTGCCCAGCTGTTCCTGACGGCTCTCGTTATCGGAGAAGCCGCTGGCTCTCCTGGGGTGCCCACCGTCAGACGGCACAGGGTCCACCCTGGCTCCCCGCACACTCACTCACTCACTCACTCACTGCGTGAGCAAGGGCTCGGTCTCTCCGTCTGTGAAATGGGCTGGTCAAAGCACACACCTCCCGGGGTTAATGAGGGGAGTGAATGAAATGATGCATAGGAAATGGCTCAGGGCGGGGCCTGCCCAGCAAGCAGCCAGGCCCTGTGGCCCAGCCCTCTGCGTGGGCAGCCCTGCCCCTCAGCCCTGACAGCCAGAGCCTCCGGGCCCCGCTCCCTGGAACAGTCCGGCCAGAGAAACGTCACAGCGAGGGCAAAGAGGGCGCGAGGGTGTCCCAGTTGTGGGGTGTGCTGAAAAGCCGCAGCAGAAAGAGGGCCGCAGTCAGACCAGAAAAATCTGAAGCTCTCAGGCCCAGGGCTCCCCTCTCTGGAACCAGTGCAGGGGCTCCCTCCGGAGGGAGGTGGGCTTGGGGCTCGCAGCAGGCCTGGCTCCCGGCTCCTCTGCTCTGGCGGGGCCCCCTGCGGGCCGGGGATGCCCCTGCGCACCGGGGGGGCCCTGCACACGCCAGGCCTTGCCCACGGCTCTGCTGCCTTTGCCCAAGCGAGGGTGGGGTTTGGGGCGGGGGGGAGGCGGGCGGGCTCCCTGTGGCTCCGCTCAGCTCCTCCTCTGTGCTCTGGCGTTCAGAGGGAAAGCTAATGAGAGTCCCGAGGCCGGTCAGAGGACTCACAGCCAGCTTCACTATCGAGGATAAAAGCCGGGCAGAATGCATTGGAAGTGCTTGGGAGGCCAGAGACAGAGGCGCAATTCAGCCCAGGCCCCGGGAGGCCGCCACGCCGGCCTCTGTGGGCGGCCGGGGCCCAGGACTCCGGGTTTTCGGCCTGGGGGCAGGTGCAGACCGCGTGCTGTTGTGGGGTGGGCAATCCCGGGGAACGGGGGGGGGGGACAGGTGCTGTGTGGGGCTCACCCCAACACATCAGAAGGGAGGAGGGGGGAAGGGGTGTGGCAGGAAGGTGGGGAGAGAGAGCCAGGTCCTGAGCACGTGGGAGGGACCACGGCCTCCAACAAGGCGCCCACACAGTGCACCCAAAAAAGTCAGTTCCCCGAGACAGCAGCAGTGAACTTGAGGAAGACAGACCTGGTATCTCAAACCATTCTTGTGACGACAGGAGAGGGGGAGCCCTCCAGAAGTGGGGCTGACCTGTCTGGCTCTCTGTCGGGCTTAAAACAACCCCGTCTGGCTGCCACTGGAGCTGTACTGGTGGAACCTCTGATCAGAACCGGCTTCCATTCAGGAGCCGACATGCTGGGAACGTGATGAGGGCCAATGACTTCAATTGTATCAGGCTCATTTCACTCCCATGGGGCCGCCCCCCATTCAACCAGAGGTAGATCAATGAAAGATGGAACTCATTGTTCACTTTCTGCAAGGTTATTCTATTATTTTTGTGAGCAGAAGTACTCCACCCTGGCCCAACTATGAATCTTCGTCCACTGTAAATGGTCGACCGGTTCCCTCCAAAATGAAAGGAATTTTTTTCAGATGGGTTGCTGAGAAACCGACAGGCTCGTGCAACTTGAAGAAAAGGTGGTGGATGGAACGTCAGTTCCCCAGCAGAGGGGTGGGTGGGTGGTGAACGGCGGACGGCAGGGGGGACGGAGGGTCCGTGACAAGCGTGTCACTTGCACCGGGGTCGGCTCATCACGTCAGCCTCGATCAGGAACTACAGTTTGTTTCAGGTTGTACCTTTTGCTCATTATTTCTTCAACTTTTCCAATCTCATTTTTTTTAATTAAAAAAAAAAAACCCACAATCATTTACTTGAAAACCTGTACGCTGCCCCATCTTGATAACCCCCAATACGCAAGCAGTTGGACCGACCACATCCCAGGCTTTCCTTGAAGACTTCTTGGGAAACAGATCACCTTCCTCACCGCCGCCCGGCCGCCCGCTGTGTAGGGGCGTGAATAAACTCTTCCGAAACCCCTGGAACCGCCGCCGCCGCCGCTCTCTTCGCCTTGCCTTTCTTGGCTTTCCCTTCGGAACGGCCACCTTCGCGCGAGTCTCCCGAATGCGCATCCTCTTCCAAACCCAACCGAGAGTCGGAGGAGCGGCCAGCGCGCGGGGGGAGCGGCCGACCAGCATCTGGGACCCGGTGCGGCGGTTCTTCCCCCCTCCTGCCGCGCCCGGCGGAGCAGCAGTCGGGCGGGCCCTCCCCTGGAGGAACCGGGACTGCGGTCCCTACTCCAGGGCGAGGGTCCGCAGGGCTCGGAGGAGGCGCGCGCTCTGCCCGGGGTCCAGCTGGCGGGACCCTGGCAGCGCTCCGCATCGGGCTCGGCGTGGAATCGCAGACCGGAGCCTGAGCGAGAGAATGGGGCCCCCCCAGAGGCTGCCCGGCCGGCATCCCCGCCAGCGCCCCAGCCCGGCTGGCCCGCCGCTGCGGCCGCCGAGGGACTGTCGGAAGACTCTGCGCCAACCCACAAACTTTCTTCAGCAGCGCGGCTCGGAGGCGGTGGGAGAGCAGTCGGGCAGGGAGGCTCTTGGGACAAAGGACCAGTTTTGGCAATGGGGGAGAGACACCCCGGCGCCCCCAGAGGGCTCCCGGGCACAGTGCCTGCCTGTCCCGGGGACAGGGATGCGCGTGACCAGCATTCCACGTACCGCGCCCCCACCCCCACCCCCGGGGTGCGCGCCGCAGGGCAGGGCGGCAGCGGGACCTACCAGTGCGGCCAGGATGCGCCGGCTCTTCTCGTCGGTGCAGCGCTCGGAGAGGGCGCCCGGGTGCGCGCGGAGCAGCAGCGCGGCGGCCAACACCCAGCCCGCGGTCCAGGCGGCACAGGCCACCAGCACGCCCCGCCCGCACCGCCAGCGCCGCCCGCAGCCCCGCGCGCCTGCAGCCCGCGCCATGGCCGGCCTGCCCGCCACCCACTCAGCCGCCTGTGCCCCGTGCCGGTGTCCTGGCTGCACTGCCGCGGGCCCAGCGGGGGAGGGGGCGCGGGGGAGAGGCCAGGCGAGGGGAGGGGAGGCCCGCGGCTGGATCCCTTGCCGGGTGAGTCCTGCCGTGGGTGGGGGTGTCTGCCGGGGCACCCGGGGCGGGGGGTGTGCGCCGGCCGGCTCACCCGGGACGCCCCGCTCCGCTGCCGCACCAGGGCACCCTTTCCACTTTTTTCACCTTTCCCCCAAGGCCAGCTCCTCTCTGAAACAGAATCCGCATAGAGGCCAACTCCCGGTCTAGCGCCTGGCTCCTCTCAAGGCATCTTCAGTTCAGACAGGACTCCAGACACCCCTCCTCCCCACCCGCCTGGGCTGCTCTTGGGGTCCCCAGTGTAGATCCCTGGCTGCTGTATGCCCCCCTTCCCCATTTGCCTCTCTGCAGTATTCCTCCCTCCTCTGCATCACCCGAGTGGGTAGGGGCCCCAGGCGACACCTTCCGAGGGTGTGAGTGGAGTCGGGGGTCCCCAGGCAGGACGGTCTGGGACGCCGTGGACACTGCAGCCTGCCGTCCCAGCCCCGGCAGCCCCCTGAATCCAGCGCCCCCCCCCCCCCCAGCCCAGGCTGCCAAAAACCCCAGGGTGCCCTTTGCAGGGGCAAACAGCACAGAGCTCTTTAAACGGTTCCGCTCCCCCCGGCGAGGAGGAAGCGCTCGCTGAATGTGTCTGAGCTGCGTTTAGGTCTGTTTGCAACATCCTCTTGGGAGCGACCTTCAGCGCTCCAGCGCCCTCGCGGCCCTGGGGTGAAACGGACAGGCAGCTCCCCAGACAGAGCCATCGGTCCCTGGTTCTCGACAGCCGTCCCCTCCCCGGCCAGCAAGCCACTCCTCCCTCTCTCCCTGAGAGTGGGTCTCCCAGAGAGAGAGAGTCCCGGTGGGCAGGTGGCGGAGCGGTGGCAGCCCAGGACCTCTGAGGGCGCCACCCCAGGGCTCCCGCATTCGCTGTGCGGGAGCTTACCCTGGGCCCCTCAGGTGCCAGTGAGTTGGGGGGAGGGGTCCTCATACCCCTGCCTGCCCTGGGCCTGAACGTCACGTCACACACCTGGTCCTGAGTGTGGGGACCTGAGTGTGGGGACCGCCAGGATCCCTCTGGCCCTGAGGAAGCAGGCTGTCCTTCTCCCTGGGCACCAGCTTCCACACCTGCTCTGCCCTGTGGCGTGGCTCTGTGGTAGAGGTCTCCGGGAACTGGGAAACGTCACCTCAACAAACACGCAGCCCCCAGGAGCACTCTGGGCGCACCACAGGTGTCCCCCAATGCCTCGGGCACTCGGGATTTGGGGAGCATACAGTCAACGGCGGTAATGCCTGTCCCTTCCCTTGTGCCCAGCCCCCCACGCCCAGGGCACACCCAGCCCCAGCCCCGAGCTCCACCTGGGAATATTTTCCTAGGCGGGCTGTACCAACGTGGTCTTCTCATTTCTAAATAGTTGTGGAGCACCGGGGGCATCTCGGGGCACTGCTTTCAGTCCTGACTTGGTGGCGTAAAGGTGGTCCACCCCCTTGCCCCAAAATTGCTTGGGGGGAGGGGCAGCAGTAGGAAGGAGGATGGGAGGAAGAAGTGTAAACACGTGGTTTCAAACCTAAGAGCACAACTCACAGGGGAAAGGCAGCACGTGAAATCAAGGTTAGGGTTTGCAAGGGAAACTTTACTTTCGTAAGTTTTGAAGACATGTGCATAATCCCACTACTTCTGGCATTTTACAAAGAAAAACACACAGAAGAAGCGACACTGGGAACCCCACCATGAGGAGACCCCTGGAGGGTTTGCACCGTTTACCGCCGAAGTCCCAGGGTACCGCAGGGCCGGGTGCAGACCCGGGAGGGCAGGCCTGTGCCGCCAGCCGCCTTCCTGCTGCGCGGGATGCATGCCCTCTGCACGGAGCCTCCCAGAGCGCAGCCCACCCAGCCCTTTGCCTGGGGCGGGGCGGGAGGCACACCTGGGGAAGCCTTTTAAAATGACCTGTCCAAAGGGGCTTTGGGGGAGATTCACATGAAGGTGCTTCCTAGACCAGCTGGTACTGAAGATATTTCCCTAGAGCAGCAACACGATAAGCAAGAAGCCATTATGTTAACACCCCGATGCGTAGCTTTGGCTTCATGAACGAGGAAGGAAGCAGGGGCTGGGTCTCATCTCCCTGGAGCCAACAGCAGCTCGCTGGGGCCTGGCAGGGGCTGTGGGTATGGGAGAGGGGCCTGGCCAGCCTCGAATCGGGTTGATTTTAATTGGCTTTGACTCCTTAAAAATACCATGAAATCCGGGAGCTATACCCTGACCCAGACGTCAAAACCTAAAGTCACTCTCCTGGGAATGGCTGAGCGCCACGGTCCCTCCCGTCATGCTCAGGGTGCACAGCAACTCCCAAGGCAGCTCCCCTGTGTTTGGAAGGGGCCGGAAGCTTGGGCAGATGTCCTGTGAGCAGGCCAGGGCACCCTGTGTCCGAGCCTGGGACCTGGGACCCACGCCCCACGCCCGGGTCTCAGGCCCCCACCACGGCAGAGCGGAGCGCTCACACCACGTGGCTGAGGTTTGCCCGCTTTAATTAAGCACACAGCCCGAACTCTGTCGTCCTGTTCCCAGCATCCGACCTGCTGTCCTCTCCGGAGGACACCCCTCAACACCCGCTGACGCAGTGAGAGGAAGAGGCGGTCCGGCCTTCCCCCCCGAAAGATCAGAGAGCTTGGAGCGCCCCGCGGGATTTTTCTCGAGCATTTTTCTTTTAACGCATAAATATTTCCCTCTGATTTCCCGAGGCTAAATCGCACAACGCAGGCACATCGCAGGGCACCGAATACGTTGGAACAGACCCTCTGGGTTCTGAACTCCCGGATCGACGGTTGAACTTGTCTGTGAACACAGAATATGAATGTTTGGCTTCCAGGCCATTACTGGAAGAAAACGTGCAATTCTGGGGTTCTCTGATTCTACCAGACAAATAGCTTTATCGGTGCTCACTTCTGCATACTTGGAGCTCATAAGAACATTTGTCTTCCTACAAAGACTTGGACAACAGCAAACACACCTGTGCTTGTATGCACTTAGTATGTTCACATGCACGAGCTCACTCAGTGTTCTGAGCCCCCGGCAGGGCGACCGGGGGAATGTCATTATCTAATCACAGAGAAGGACACGACCTTTTGTACATGAGCTGTTAGTAGGAGAGACGGTGCAGAAGCCCCTCGCCTGCTTCTCGCTCGGTTTGATGCTACAACTCCTGTCTTGTGGTTGGGACCGCCCACCCCAGGAGTGAGAGAGGGCCGTGACCTGCCGCACGCGTGCCACCATCACTGATGGGAGTGATCTGCCACGGGCCAGGAGAGCATGTCAGCACCACCCACCGTTTGCAAAGGTCTCAGGAGCACGAGTTGCACTCCGGCTTAGTTTTCCTGCCACGGTCTCTGTCGCCCACCCCAATGGTGGCGGCTGCACTTGGGGGACCACGGCAGGGCAGGAAAGGGGGGACCACCTTTCAGAGGGAGGCAGGTTTCTGCCCCCCCCCGGGGGGTTATGGGGTTGGGGGCCGAGGGGGGTAAGCCTGGGGAAAAGGAGGGAGGGCCAGACTTGCTACCCCACTCCAAAAACAAAACAACAACAACAACAACAACAGTCTCCCCGAAACACAGGGCACACCTCAGAGAGGCTGGCCACACGGTCATGTGGGCTCTACTTCACCCAGGTGCTCGCCTCGCCCCTGCCTCGCTCCCGCCTCACCCGGATCCGCCCTGTGGATGAATGGAGTGTGACATGGAGAGGAGGAAGTCGTTTCCTGATCCGGGGCCAGCCCCGGGGGGGGGAGGGGCGTCCAGGGGCAGGTGCCTCTGGGAGCCCTTTGCCACCCTGGGCCCAGGTGTTAAAACCAAGAGTGCAGGAGACAGGAATGTAGAGTAGTTCACACACACACACACACACACACACACACACACAAACCAAGCCTGGCTTCCCCTGCAACCTTGCTTCGAGGGCCCGAGTCCCCCGCATGTGGAGCGCCGTCAGCAGCCCGCCCTGGTTTAGGGGAATTAAGCATCCTTGAAGGCCGTGAGCAGAGCTGAAGGTCAGGGTGTCTTCACAGCACGACCGATCGCAGCAACCAGCCGGATGGCAGCCGGACCTAAACGTGGGTGACCACGGGGACGGTTCCGCCGCAGGAGGGGTCCTCATCCCGTCTCCTCGCTGCCGCCTCGCCGTTTCACTGCCACCTCTTCTGAGTGTTCAGGTTGGCCAGACACCTTCGCACAAGAGGCACCACCACGCTCCTCCAGGACTGGCCTCCAAGTGCAAGCCCCCCGGGGGTTCCCGGGCCCTCCCCCGCCACGGGACGACTGCAGGAAATGTCTGACCTCGTTGGGCCTCCCTACTGGGGTTTTCATTTCAGCTCCAGACACAGCTGCCTGCCGGGCTGTCCCCCAGCGCCCCAGAGAGGTGGGACCCCCCCACCCCATGCTGGTTGGTCCTGGTCCCTCTGCCCTGTGCCCCCTTTGGCCGGCGCCCACTGGACGCTCGCCAGCTCCACGCGTGCAGAGGTGAGGATGCCTCCCATTGCTGTTCCCAGGGAAACCCCTTGCAGGGAACCAGCGTCTCATGAAAACACAGCGGCCCTTCAGAGAGGGTGGCACTCCAGAATTTATTTCTCTTTTGGCGAATCTGCAGACAAGTGCTCCACCGCAAAGAGTGCCTGAAACCGCCCACGGCCCCAGCTGCTCCCTCGGCATGGCGCTCGGTCCGACTGTGGGGGCCTTTCCACCAACCGAGGGAGGAGGAGGCTCTCAGCGCCCCCGTGGGTGTAGCTGGGCTGTAGAGCCCCAGAAACCTCCGTGCCCTGGGCAGGGCCGCTGTGCCCAAAGACAGTCCTGAAACTACTCACAGCCCTGGAAGTAGGTTCTCGTAACCCAGGGTTCTTAAATGTCGGCTCGTGAGAAGAGGCCCGAGTGTCAAAGCCCCCCAGGCCCCCTCACCCCGTTAATCCTGGTCTCCAGCTGCTGGGGACAGAGCAGGGGCCTGGCAAGCGGGAAGACCGAGGTGACATCGCATGGAAGAGGCTGCAATGCCTGAGCCCTGCCCCTCTGAGGGCGTCTCCCACGTCCCCAACCGCAGGCACCTGTTGCCCCCACTCAGCCCACACCCCGGGAGCCCTTCGACCCCCCGACGGCACCATCATCCACCGAGCGACCGTGTGGTCCAGAAGCCGGGGCCCGGCCCCAGGCCTGCCGCTCTCACAGCCCACACTGGCTTTTTAGTTTTTTGAAACTAGGCTTTATTTTTTTTACAGCAGTTTTAGATTCACAGCAACACTGGGGGGGAAGTACAGCTATTTCCCGCTCGTACCTCCTCCGCCCACACAGGGACAGCCTCCCGCACCCCAGACACCCCCACCGGCGTGCACGAACGTCGTCACCGTGGTCACCCGAAGTCCGAGTGTGCCTCTGGCCGCACTCCCTCCCGGTGCTGTGCGTGCCGCGGGCTCGAACCCACGGACCCCCCTCAGAGCACAGGCAGCCCCAGAGCCCCGAACACCCGCTGTGCGCCGTCCGTCCATCCATCGGTCCCTCGGTTCCCAAGCACTCGCACCCTGCCCTTCCCACGGTCCCCCTGGTTCTGCCTTTCCCTGCGCACGCAGCGTTGGAGTCGGGCAGCCTGCGGCCTTTCAGACCGGCCGCTCTCACCGAGGCCCGTGCGTCGAGGTTCCCCCACGGCTCCCCGGGGCGGGAGGGCTCGTCTCTCAGTGCCGACCGAGGTCCCGCCGTCGGGTGCGCCGCAGTTGGCGCGCGCATCGCCCCCTAGTGGACAGACGCCCTGGCGGCTCCTGAGTGCCGGGGATGATGAGCACAGCGGACATCGACGGCCACCTGCGAGTTTTGTGTGGGCCGTAACCCCTCTGGGCAGATACCAGGGATGCGGTGACGGCATCACGGGGTCCGGGGACGGGCAGTTCGTAAGGAACCGCCTGGTGAAGCGCTGCTCCGCGCTGCGTCCCCGCCGGCCGTGACCGAGAGCCCTCAGGGCCTCACAGCCTCGCTGGCACCGGGTGTGGTCAGCGCTCTGGGCTTGGGCCGTTGGAACAGGCGTGCAGTGACCCCTTGTTCTTGCTTTCACCTGCGGCCCCCCGACGACCGGTGATGTCGAGTGGCTTTCTCCCCCCCCGGGCACTGTCAGGACGCCTGGATGGCAGGGAAATGGAAACTATGTGTCCGAAGTACTGAAAGTCACTTTTTTCTGGATATTCCACGGAAAGCAGTGATGCACCCTCAGGGTGGTGCAAACGGAATTTGCTGGGCCGGCGCGCAGTCAGTCTCTGCTTGGGGCCCACTCCTGTGCTGACCCAGTGTGGGGGCCGCGCCCCCGTTCCGTGTGTGCTTTGGGCGCTGAGGGTCTGGCCGCAGGCGCTGTTAGCCAGTCCTGCCTGGGGCCCCCGGACGCTGCCCCTTCCTGCCCCGGAAGGCTGCCTCTGGTCCCGCCTCTCTGCAGCCTCGAGTTACTTTCTTTCTTTCTTTCTTTCTTTATCTTTTTATTTATTTATTTTTAGAGAGAGAGGAAGGGAGGGAGAAAGAGAGGGAAAGAAACATCAGTGTGTGGTTGCCTCTCACATGGCCCCCACTGGGAACTTGGCCTGCAACCCAGGCATGTGCTCTGACTGGGAATCGAACTGGCGACCCTTTGGTTTGCAGCCCGCGCTCAATCCACTGAGCCACACCAGCCAGGGCTGAGTTACTTTCTTAGACCAGGAAGCAGATGGATGTGCCCCAGCTCCGGGGTCATTTGGTGGCTCTGTGACGTGCCCCCTGCTGGTGTCACTCCCACCGTCTCCTGCAGGAGCCACCCATCTGCCCCTCCGTGCCTGTCCCCAGGTGCCCCTGAGTCCTCCTTCGTTCCTGGGGGCCGTGCTCCAGTGCCGCTCCCCGGGGGTCTCACCTGACCGCCTCCCCGGCCCCACCCGCCACCATCTCCACACCTGCCCCCAGAGCTGACCCGGGTGTCTCTGTTTCACAAGTCGGGTCTCCCACCAGACCGGGGACTTCCTGAGGCACCAGCAGGGGCCCCTGCCTCCTGAATTTTGCGTCATTGCCACCACCCTGAGCAGGTCTCATGTCACGGGAAGCGGGCCCTGCCAGCAACTCCACTCGCGCCAGCCTCGAGCTTCACCGGCGCAGAGCGCCGCCCGGGGCTGCGCTGCAGACGACGCGCCCGGGGAAGGCAGCGCCCCTACAGCGGGCGAGGGAAGGGGAGCCGGGCGGGAGCAGCTGGGGACAGAATCCCGGCCCTGCTCCTCCAGGGTCCCCGCGCATCCCCCCCCGCTGCACACACGACAGAGAGACCAGGGGCTGGCGGCTTGGGGCCTCCCCTCCACCGCCCACCGCTTGGCACGACTTTCACGGAGAGAAACAGGACCGTGCGAAGGGCGGGGAGGAGCCGCAGGACGACTTCCAGGGCGGTTCGCGCTTTGGCACGTTTTTCTGGGTCATTTTGTCCCTGAAACCGAGCAAAGGGAGAAAAGGAGATAAAGATAAAGTATGAGAGCGGCTCATAAATAGATTGATGCGGCTCATACCTCTTTTCTTTGTCATATTCCTTTTTAATAAATAAATAAATGCCCGAAAGCTATAGGACTCCCTACGCGACAACATTTTTATTGGGGTGAAACATGTATCGCACAGAATTTACTATCTTACCTGTTTCAGGTGTACCGCTTAGTGGCGCCCACACTCGCGTTGCTGTGCGACCATCACCACGCCCACCCGCGGAAGGACCTCCTGCCTGACCCCGCCCCCTGTGCCCTTCCACCACTCATGCTGCCCCCCACCCCCTTCCCCAGACCCGGGCGCGCCCCGCCCTCTGCGCTCTGCGTCTGGGGGTTTGGCTCCTCCAGGCACCTCCCAGCAGCAAACCACGCAGCACGAGGCCCTCTGTCCGTGTCACCAAGCCTTTGTCCTCCAGCGTCATCCCCGTTGTGTCAGCACATCCATCCTTTTTGAGGCTGAGCACCGCTCTGTCGCGCGTGCAGACCACAGAGTCCCCTGCCGGTGGGCTCCCGGGTCGGCCCAGGTCCTGGCTGCTGTGCACCGCGCTGCTGTGAACACAGAGGCAAGACACCTGCGCTGCTGCCTGAACACCTGGCCACGAGAGAAACCCTGAAGCGACAAGGACAGGGAGCCTTCTGACAAAGTGGGGCAGCCTCCTCCGTGTCATCAGAAAGGGCATCTTCTGCCACGTGGGGACAGTGGCTGTCCGGGTGGCAGCTAACACCTACCGGCGGCAGCGTCTTCTCAACGTTACAGAAAGCGTGTCGCACCGGCGTGCCAAGGGGCAGGATGACTTGGGGAGAAAATCTCACACCGCGGATGCCAGCCAGCAGGAGAAACCGAGTAACGCTAGCCAAAACAAGACATTTGAAAAGGTTGCCGTCCACCCCGCAGACCTGTACACTCAGCACCCTGGCCGCCAACTTCCCCCACCGCTGCCTCCAGCCCCAGGTCCGCCTCTCCAGACTATCGGCCAAGTTCCCCCACTCGGTCGTTTCTCCCCCGTCCGCTCAGCCCTCCTGCCAAACGCACTTGGCCCCTTCCTTTCACGGGCTGCACTTCTGATGGGAAGAGGTGGCTCAGCCGTGCACCAGCCCGGGGTGCACCTGGGCGTCCCTGGCGGCGAGTTCCCGGAGGGCAGGGCAGGCCCTGCCCCCTTCCCTTTGCGTGGGGAGCATGCCCGCCCTTCCTGCCTCGCTGGCAGAGGTGGGCGTGAGGCTGTGACTGCAGGAGTCAGGGCCGGGGGCTGGCAGCAGGTGCCCCCCAAGACCAGCACCAGCTCTGTGGCTGCTGTCCCATCAGAGGGCGAGCACCTCATCATTGAAACGAGCCACCTGGTCATGTTGCAGCACCACCAGGAAGCAGATTTCGGGTGCTCTTCCCCCCACAACACATAGTGTTTTCGGAACTCCTGGCTCCCGGCGTTCCTGGCCGTTCTCGGAGCTCAGCCGCTTCCAGCGCTAAACAGCAGCCCCTCTTCCGGGGCGGCCAGCGGCCAGCCCTGCTTCGCCTTAGGGCTCCAGGGTTCACTTACAAGTTCTCTGTGTCTTGGCTCGGGCCTGCCTCTGCCCGGAACATCTGCACTGGGGCGGGGGTGCGGCCCTTTTCTCTGCGTTTTCTAGTCCCCTGCGTCCCTCCCTCGCACGTGCTGATGGTTTCACTCCCTCCCTTCCGACCCCGAGTCTTTAACTTTTCCAACCTCCCGTCAATGCCGTTCGGAAGTCAGAGCAGCCAGCACCTCGTCCGATGACTCTTCCCTGCACGACTCCCGTTTCCTGCAACAGAACCAGGCATTCCAACCGTGACCTGAAGATGATGAGCGACTGGCGTCGGGAGCGCCAACCAATCCCGCTCTCGCGAGGGCTTTGCTGACTGACAGCTGCCAATCACAGGGCAGGGCAGTCATCCACGAAGTTCAAACTGGTATTAGCTTCTGCAATTTCACTTTTTAATGAGCGAGCAGTGGGATCGACTTCCGTGTGAGCACGTGTGCTGTTCTATGAATGTTAGCACATGTGCCGGTTCACGGAACCATGTCCACAGGGTCGTTCTGTCGCCCAAAAAACCCCCCTCTTGCCGACCCTTCACGCTGGCTTTCCTCCACCCCCACTCCCTAACCCTCACTGAGTTTAGTCCTTTCGAGGGTCACCGAACCTAGCGATACAGATTCCTCCCCAGGGCTCCGCCCTCTTGAGGATGTCACAGACATGGAGTCACAGATTTTTGAGACCAGCTTCTTTCCCTCCACACGATGCCCTTGAGAGTCACGCAAGTTGTTGCTGTGGTAGCATCATCTCTATTATCGAGTCACACGGTGTGCGAATGCAGCGTTTGTTTCTCATTCGCCTGCTGAAGACCCCTGGAGCTGTTTCCAGCCGGGGAGAAGGTGAGCAGAGCTGCTCTGAATGTTCCCGCCCAGGTGTTTGTGTGAACGCACACTTTTTTTTCCCTCCAGGAACGCCCTACGTAGGAATGGGACCGTTTAACTTCACGAGGAGCCGCCAAGCCCTCTCCCAAAGTGGCCGTGCCGTGGCCCCCCCACCAGCAGCGTCGGGAGTTCCGGCCGCTCTGCACCCGCTGCAGCAGCCGCTGTTTAAGCAGTCCGTTACTGTAGCCGTTCTGTCGGCGAGCACGCTCCCTGGCCTCCTGGAGCCCACCGTCTGGGCTACCCTCCACACCAAGGGGCATCTACGGCGTATGGGCCACACGCTGAGGTTTAATTTGCATTTTTCTAACATCTAATGACGTTGAACACTTTTTACGTGCTCACTTGCCCTCCATACATCCTCGTTAGCGAAGTGTCTGTTCCAGGCATTTGCCTATTTCTTTTTTAACTGTTTTCTTATTGTTGAAGCTGAGAGTTCTGGACAGAAGTCCCTTTTGGGTGTGTGCTGTGCAGACACTTCTCCCAGCGAGGGGCTCATCCTTGCAGTCTCTTCTCCCGGTGGCTGGTTTCACCTGGGAGTGGACTTTTAAACAAAGACTGAAGATGAGGGTCTCCTTTCTGCACGGGGACGTCCAGTTGGGCTGACCCCATTCGTTAAAGAAGACAATCCTATCCCCCCTGAATCGCTTTTCTGCCCTTGTCAGAAACTCACTTGGCATATCTACGTGGGTCGGCTTTTAGACTCTGTCCTGTTCCATTTCTACGCACTTATTCTTTCGCCGGTATACGCTGTTGTGATTGCTGTTGTTTTACAATAAATGATAAAACAGGATGTGTGATTCCTCCAACTTTAGTCTTCTTTTTCACAACGGTCTTTTGTGAAAAATATTTTATTTATTTATTTTTAGAGAAGGAAGGGAGGGAGAAAGAGAGAGGGAGAAACACCAATGTGCGGTTGCTGGGGGCCGTGGCCTGCAACCCAGGCATGTGCCCTGACTGGGAATCGAACCTGCGATGCTTTGGTTCGCACAATGGTCTTGACTATTCCCACTCACTTGTCTTTCCATAAAGTGTTTGGTTAGATTGTCTGTATCTGGAAAAGAGCCCTGCTGGGATCTGGTTTGCAACTGCATTAAGCCCGCAGGCCACTTGGGGAAGAACTGACCCCTTCACTGGGTCGAACAGCGATTATAATCCACGAACACGATCTAGTATTTTGGACATTACCTGGGCGTTCTTTGACTTCTCACTCACATTTTTAGTGTGCGGATGACAGCCTGCATTTTCGGCGGGTGAGCGGTAGGTGCCCTCCTGCACACACATTCTGTACAGGATGTTCCATTTGAATGGAAATCACTGGAAAACTCCACCTGCGGCGCTTTTCATCCTCCCAGGTGCTCCGGGACCGGCCGATGGGCAGGGTGCGTCGATTCTTGCTCTCACCGCCAGGGGGCGGCGTTGCGCTGAGAACCAGGCCGACAACCCTGGACTTGACTGTGCTCCCCTGGCCTCAGGGTCTCCCCTCCACCGGGTACTTCTTTCCCCCTATTTCGCCCTATTTTTCTTCTTCTTTCTATTTCCTTCCTTCCTTGTGGAAGTACGGTAGACGCCTTAAACTGCTCTGGGCCGTGGTTATTAGTGAGTGGCTCCCACGGTGGCGTGACGGGCAGCAGAGACGGGAGCCCTGGGGCGTTTCCGGGCCCGGCCTGCTGGAGCGCAGGGCGGCAGGTGTGCGGTTCTGCGCGTGCGCGCCTCAGGTCTCCGTGAAATGCATGCTCACCGGGCCGAGTGGTGCGGCTCCTAACTCCGTCCCCCTGGATTCTCTGCGTGGCGCCTCATTTGCAGATGTAACTAACGAAGATGAGGTCTTACTGAATTGGGGCGGACCCAAGTTCACTGAGCAGAAGAGGGGACACAGGGACGAGGCCACCTGGAGACAGAGGCAGAGACTGGAGTGACACAGCTTTAAGCCAGGGCAGGACAGGCACGCAGGGGATGGCCTGGAGTCCCCAGAAGCTGTAGGAGACAAGGGGGTCAGCCCTGTTCCCTCCTACCCCCCTCACCTCCCATCAGCCTCCAGGACTCACAGTCCTAGGAGTCCAATGCACATGTCAATACATTACTTACAAAAAACAAACCCACAACAGTGTCAAGTGTGCATGAGTGTATATATGGTAGGGAGAGAAAAAACTTGAACTTGTATTTGATGCCTGAAATTTTTCAACACGGCCTTTGTTTCACAGTTAGATCTAAGACGCCACAGTCAATGGGTCCAGCGAAGGTAACACACGGGTTCAACGCAGACTAACTGAAAACGACGCCGCGGAGCCCACCACCGCTTGCAGACCCCACTCGGGTCACGGAGGTCTGAATGCAGACCCGCAGACGTCTGAATGCAAACAGACAGCTCCGCCGCGTGAGTGGCCATTTCCCTGGGCATGGGGTTGTGTCGCCACCCCCAGAGGGGACACTGGGGGTTTCGGGGTGCGTTTGCAGATTCTGTGCGGGGAGTGCACAGCCCGCAGGCGTCTGTGGTGCGCTTAGCCCGGTCCTCCTGGTCCCCCGGTTTTTTGGGTCAGATCCCTGTCGCCTCCGACGCACGGGCCCCTGACAATCGCTGGAACGTGAGACGGTTCCGGTTTCCCTTTGCCGAGCTGAGGGTTTGCGAGCTGTTCATGCTCTGAAGCAAGATACATGTTCCTGTTTGTTTCCTCTCACAAGAAAAACAAGCTGGGAAAATAGTTTCAGACTGCCCGTGAAAGGTAAACAGACGATGAATTTTTCAGAATCCCCACATACAGACTTCCCTTCTCAAGTAAGAACATGAAAATAGCTAGGAAGTCCATCCCCAAAGGAAAACTGACCCCTTGTTTTGTAGCCATCCCGAAGTGCATACAAATAAACTACACTGGTTCAGCCAGAGGCGAAGATGCAAAAACCACAGACGCTGAACACCACCGAGGGTTGTCGGGGCAGACATCCACCGGGAGCCACTGGGAGTGGGCATACGTTGTGGTGAGCACACATCGTTTTGTTATATTTTATACCCTTTCTTTTAAACCGGAGGCAGCCTGCCACAAGTGTAGCCTTCGGTTCCTTTCCGAATCATCAGTGCAAGAGGGGGAGTGGACTGAAACATTATCAGGTTTTTTTCTTAATCCATTAATCCTTACAATCCTTAAATTTTTGGATATTTTTACACATACTGAGAAACGAGTATTCTCCCAGGAAAAAGAGACAATCTAGACCCAGATCGCTGACGGCCGAGTCCTGCCAACCTGCCACCTTGTAGATGACAAACCCCAGTTAGCCCAACTGGGGGCAGAGCCCCGAGGTCGGTTTGAAATTCTTACACCAGTGTGGAAGTTCACACAGGCCGTGACAGTGGACTGGATGCAAAAGCCTAACATGAAAGCTGAATCATTTTTACCCCAGTTACTGTGATCGTAAAGGAAGGCATGCAAGTGAACTTGGTAGCCCATCCGCCCCGTCCCCTGTCCCAGCCCTGGAGCCCAGGGTCCTCAGCGCCCCCTCCTGGGCTGGTGCTGGGCCAGACGGGTGCGGCTTAGCCCCCTCGCATGCGTCCCTGCGTGCTCTCGGAAGCTTGCTCCCACAGGCTGGGCCCCCCACGACTCCAAAGCTTTTGCTTTCTCAGATGCTGCTGCGCGTCCACAGGAGGCGCCACAGCTTCTGTCTCTTGAACAAGGAGGTCGCGTTTTTCTCTGACATACCAAGAATGAAGGACTTTGTGACGGCTGTGCTTAAAAATACCAAGCCACCATGAAAATACCTTTTGGATTCTTTCCATACCTTGGCTGGTGGGTACCGGGCGGGGAGGGGAGGGGCAGATGTGGGTGGATGGTGTCAAGTTCCGGTTCTGCTAGCTGACCAGGGTCCTGAGCACTGCTGTGCCCCACCGGGCCCGCGGGTCCCACCGAGGTCCTGTGTGGGGATTTGGCGGGGGGGCGACTGGACGTCACAGGCCACTAGGGGCCGAGGACACAGGAGGCCGCCTGCCCTTGTTCCTCCCAACCCGATCTCTGCTTTCTTCCTGCTCCGCAGGCACCGTCTCATCAGTCTCCTGCTCGGTCTCTGCGCTAGGATCCTGGAGAGCTCTCCAAAGCGCCGCTGTGCCCCGGGAAATCCTGTTTTCCGGGGTGACCGGGGCGCCCGTGGTGTGTGTGTACCGAGTTAAGCTTGGTTAAACGGAACTGAGTCGGATTCTGGAGACCACGCTGCGTGACTCCCGCGGGGACTGAAAACGACGGGAATTGGAGGCATGATCTAATGGTTTAGGAGTGGAACGGTAATCAATTGTAGCTTTCCTAATGCTTGCATTTCTTAAATCCTCAGCATAAGGCACATCACTTCTGCTTCTGAAGCAACCAACCTCAAGTCAGCCAGTGTCATGCCGCTTCCCCCTTTTTCTCTCAGAGCGCCCCTGTTCCCCAAACGTCCAGCAGGGAGGAAGAGAAACCTGTTGACTCAGCTCCTTAAAGCAAGGTCAGATTGGCCGCTACGGAGCGGAGGTCATTGTCCTTTACCCAAGAAAACGCGGATCGCAGCGCCACCTGCTGGACACCCTGAGCTGTGCACACTCAGGGTCAAGCAGGAGCGCTTGGACTTAAGATCCGAGTGAGAAAAAAGCCTTGGGGGCGGGGGAAGACTTTCAGGGGTGGGCACCCTTTTGCAGCTGCTGAGGCTCCCTGGGTATTCTCTCCAGAGCCGAGAGGCCTGGGAGCATGCGGGCAGCCGAGCTACCTGCTGCCCTCCTCCCTGCCGCCCTTTCCAAGACCCCCCCCCCCCACGGTGCTGCGGAATGAAGGTTTGTTTCCCCCCAATTCACGTGTGATCCCCCAAGATGATGATGGCACTCAGAGGTGAAGCCTTTGGGAGGTGATCAGGTCCCAGGGGTGGAGCCCACCGGGATGGGATCGGCACCCTAATAGAAGAGGCCCCAGCACAGCAGGGACCAGTGGTTGCTGGGGTCTGGTGTGTCCTGTTCCACAAGGTCCTGGAGCCTCTGCGCCTTCAGGGCGCTTCCAACAACCTTCTAGTCCTGAGGATGAAGTCTCGTAAAACAATTAGGGTCAGTCCTGTTTTATGGGGTCCAGCCGGCTCCGGGAGAGAGGGCCTGAGAAAGTGGCCCTTGTCCTTTTAAACAGAACTGAGGTTTTTCCCTATCCAACTTGAGCTGTACAAGCATATCCTTATTAGCACCAATCAGAGCAGCTCCATTTTGACCAATCAGGAGAGTGGACTTTGGACCAACCAAAGTGCAAGGATTTGGAATCCTCATTTACATGAGAACAGACCAATCAGGAAGCGGGGGTGGGGCCTTCTCTCTATATAAGTCAGTTCCGTTGGCTCTTCTGTCTGGTTGGGGGAGTAACACCGGGGAGAGGGTAAATGGGCAGAGCAGAGTTACCCCCCCCCCCCAAGAACCCCCTGGGGCACTTCACAGCCTGGTTCTCTGGGCTGTGCTGTGTTACAGTTGTCAACGCAAGAAACACCCAAACCTGTAACAATTTTTACCAGTTTGTTTGAGCCAAACTGACAGCAATTGCTTGGAAACAAAATCTCAACACTTAGAAAATGCTCCAGGAAATAGCAGTTTTGTACCTTATTTTATACATTACAATCAAAGGGAAAGACATAGGGGGTTACGTAAAATCCACTGGTAATAGATTAGGAAGGCGGGAGAAAGCAAAGTGGGGGAGGGTAGGGATGGAAGCAGGGATGGGGGCACCCCTGGGTTGGATAAAAAGTAAGCTGATAGACACATACTTCTTTTATGTGGGTGGGCCCAGGGTCATTAACAGTCAACAATTAACACAAGGCAGTAACGATGAGGGGCTTTGTGGTCTCTGCTCTGATTCGTTGCCTGTCCTTTGAGGGGTCCAGAAAAAAAGGGAAATTACTTTGTTGCTTTTGCAGGTCTGCCATCCTGGATGCACAAAGGCGACAGGCTCAGTTAAGGTACAGGCTGACCTTTGTTAGGGGAAGAAAAAATACTGCCTAGGATGTGGCTACCCGCCAGGAACCACTTGTAGTTGGAAAACTTGTGTTTCAGACCGTGCTGTGTGGTGGCTACTTTCCGTCTCCGAGTTTGCAGGCTCCCGAGCAGGCCCCCCCTGAGCTTGTCAGGGTCAGTGCGGGGCCCCTTTTCATGCACACGGTGGAGCTGTGGGCACTAAAGAGCTTCCTAAAGCTTCCTCCCTCACCGCACCCCTAAGCAGGGGTTTCTGTGGGCATGGAACTGGCCATCACGACCCTTGGTTGACAGTCTGCCTTCCTCCTTAACTTCCAGGATTATTGAATCTAAATACTAAAACATTGGTAATGGTGCTGATGGAAGTTTTGTGAAAACAGTGCCGAAGCTACGTGAAATGGAAATGTGTGTGACTAGCAAGACGTGCACTGCTCAGGAGCTTTTTGGGGGATGGGACATTCCCAAAGCTGGAGGGTCCAGGGGGTAAGGCGTGAGCGCCCCGACTTGGGACGCGGAACGTCATTAAAACCCAACAACCCTCAGACGCCAAAACGGAGGAGCGAGTCGGAGCCAGCAGGGTGCACGAGGGCGGCCACGCCCAGCCTTGCCCCTGACCCTCAGCCTCTCTGGGTCCTCCGCCCGGGGTCGCGCCCTGGAGGGGCGGGGCCAGGGAGGCGCGGGGCGGGGCCAGCGAGGTCCCCGGAAGAGGCCGGGGTCGGTGGGCTGGGCGGGGCTCAGTGTGCTCAGTGTGCTCGGTGCGCTCCCGTGACCCAGACGCGTCAGGCGGCCTCAGTGCGGCGGCTGTGGGAGGTGAGCGACCTTCGCTGGCCCGGCGGGGGGCCCGGGCCGGAGTCGCGCCAGGCTCGGAGTGCCGATGGGGCCGAGGCAGGGCGGAGGGCTGCAGCCTCAGCCGGGCTGGAGCCGCGCGGGCCCTGAGTGCGCGGCGCGGCGCGCCGGCCGCCACGGGGTCGGGTGTAGAGTGGCCGCGCCCACCTCTGGGTCTCTCCCTGTCTCCGCCCGCGGTGGCAGGAGAGCGGGTGTCTCGTTCAAACGGGGCCGGCGCGGAATCCGCGGCTCCGCAGGTCCAGGGCCGCAGCGCACAGACGCTTTTGTCCCGCGGAGGCTTTGCGGAGCCTCAGGTCGTGGCTGGGCGGCCCGGCCCGGGTCAGAGGGCCCGGGGTCAGGGGTTGCTAGCTTCCGCGGACATTCCAGGCCGGGGGTCTGAGCAGGTCGGTGGTCGCATCAGCTCCGGTAATTCTCACCTGTGCAATAGACGCGAGCCCTGGCCCCGGGTCGCGGCACCCACGCCCTCGTGCCCGTGGGCCCCGCGGACGGGGCCGCCAGCCCTCCCCTGCTGCTGCGATGGGGTCCGGGGCGTCATCCTGGAGCCGAGCTGGGGTGCGGGCGGGCGGGCGAACCTGCCCCAGTGGGCACCTTCCGTGCACCCCTTGGACCTCCCTGGTGTGGGCGCCGAGGAATGGGGGCGGAGTTCATGGGACCGTGTGTTCGGGAGCTCTGGACGGGGCTAATTCGGAGCCCCTGCCCCTGGTGCAGTGGCTTTTTGCAGAGACGCAGCCACGATTCAGGATTTACTTACTGTAAGGTACGCCGTTGAGTGCATGCGGACTGAGATGCATTTGCAGGTGTTGTAGGCGGTCCCAGGAGCTCCATCCCTGTCCCCCGCACCCCGCCCCACTAGGTTCCCTGTTGAAGCCTTGTTGCTCCCCAGGAACCTCAGGGGTCAAGAGGGGCAGCGAGGGCGGGACCCATTTTCAAAGGATGTGTACTTGTGTTCACACCAGTACCGCACCTTTGCCTTAAGACATTGGAGTCAGCAAGCCCCAGGTAATGGGGGGTTGGGGGGCGGGAGAGGACCCCACAGCCCTGAAGCCCTGGTAGGAAGGAGGGGACCCGGGCGGGCTGCCCTGACGGAGGAGCCGGAGTTGCTGTGCTTGGCCCGGCAGGCCGTTGGGTCTGGTCCGTGGACTCTGCTCTGGGGGAGGGCGCGATGTCAGTGCTTCCACCTCTGAGGGGCTCTGCGGGAGGCCGGGGCTTGCACACCCCAGTGAGTCTGGGGTTTGTGGCTCTCAGTGACCACGAACCCAAATAAAGGTACCAGCCTAGCATAGTGTTACAGACGCTTCCTGTTCACGGTTTTGATGGTGGGCGGATGGATATTTGACTTGCTGACCCATGAAGCCTGTAGTGTTTGTGGACTATGTGTGTGGGGGTGGAGGGGGCGGCGGAGGTGCTCTTTCGGGGCTCAGCCCCCGCAGGCGCCACCTGTTGGCTGGTGGGTTCGTACTGGTGAGTAGGTCAGGCTCCGAGGCTACTGTTTGTGGAGGAGGAAGGAGGCACTGGGAATAGGCAGTTTGACCTACGACCTTACTGACCTCTCACTGACCTCACACTGCACTGTGCAGAGGTGGCACCTCAGCTCCCGTGCAGCAGTCCCACTTCCTGACACTGCGGGTGCGGTCACTTCTCCGTTCAAACACTACTTTGAGGTCTGACACCGAGCGAAACTTGTGCCTCTGCCCAGGCACAGGCACTGCCGGACGGACGTGGCCGGACCCGGGAGTCTGCCACCACAGGTCTGAAACTCGGCGAGTCAGTGGGGTGTGGCCGAGCCCTTCCCACCACTGGAGGGGACCCGAGTTGTCAGCCGAAGCAGTTGTGAAAGTGGAAGCACCCGGATGGGTTTTGTCTCACGTGCACCTCGAATTGTAAAGGCGATCCGTCCGGCAAAGGACTTCTCTCCCCTTGCCTGTGGGGTGGAGCTGGGGGCGCTGAGTCGCCCACACGGGAACCAGAGTGGGGCACAGAGGGGTGGAGATGCTTTTCCCGCTCAGGTCTGTGTGCAGGTCGCACCTGGTGCCTTTGGCAGCCCTGGACTCAGACTGTCCACTTCCTTGCGGAGTTCAAGGGCCTGGCCTTGGGCTTTTTGCATGTATTGTGACGTTTTTGCTTAGATTAGGGGGGTGATGATCGCCCCCGGTCACAGCAGGTGGGAAGTTGTGTGCCTCACGGGACTGAAGTCACACGTGTGCAGGGCTCTAACTCCGTGTCCCTGGGAAGCACCTGCTTTCAGTGTTCATCGGAACGTCTTCCACCAGGCCCTTCCTTCGTTACCTGCCGCTTTGATGCGCTTTGGTTGCAGTTTCCTCTGGGCGGGAGGACCAAGCCGAGCCTCCAGCCACATCCCAAAGCTTTCGTTTCGTGGGAACCCGGTCCCTTCCTGGAACCCGCGTGGCCCTCCGAGTCTGTGGCCCTGGTCCAGACCCTGCCCTGAGGCAGCTGAGCGCTGTCTACAGACAGGACTGACCGACCGCTTGTCCTCCCCAGAACCTCCAAGGGCTGCCCTCGGTTGAAAGATGTCGGCCCTCACCACCCTGTTCAAGTATGTGGACGACAATCAGGACCGCTACATCAAGGTGAGGGGACGGTTATTTACGCTGCTCACCCTGCAGTCCAGCTTGCTTCTGTGGGGCGGGGGGGGGGGGGGGGGGAGAGTGTGAGGGACGCTGTTCGGGGAAGTGTTACAGACAGACAGACAGACACCACCAGTTCTCTCCTGTGGGCCCCCTGAGAACGGGGCTGGGGAAGCAGAGTTGGTGGCCTTGCGGGGGGGGGGGGGGGGGTGCTGGGCAAAGGGCACTTACTCTCGGTTTCCAGGTGACTGAGTTCTGGAGGTCCGTGTGCAGCGTGGGGGCTGTGCGTCTGCTGGAATCGGCTGCGAGAGTGGTTCTGAAGTGCTCTCACACCAAAACAATGGCCACTAAAAGTGTGTGTGTGTGTGTGTGTGTGTGTGTGTACGGTCTAGAGGTTTTTCTCCTTTATCTCCTCTCTGCCTTCAAATGCACAGAAGGTAACATTTCTTGGCTTTTGACAAAAAAATCTTACGAGATTGTTACTCTCCATCTGCAATTCCTCGTAGTTGGTCTGGGCCAGAGACCTATTTTGCCCTTGGGGTGCTGTGAATGGTTCAGTGAGGTCACAGGGGGACCCGTTTCCGGAGGCTCACATGGAGCGCCGTGCTCTGAGGTCGCTGCCGGTGGACGCAGTTCAGGCGAGCGCTGCGGAGGCCGAGTTCTCGCTCTGAGGGGCGCACCTTGGGGCGCTGGCCCTGGTCGGGGTGGGAGCTGAGCTGAGCTGAGCTGGACCGAACGTCCTGGGTGTTTTCTCCGTCCCGCGGTTGCAGTTTTGTCAGACTCGGGTGGACAGGTATTTACAGAACACGCCCAGGGCCTTCTCCCTTCCCCTCCTGCTTCCTGGTTACAAAACACATCCTGACGTGTTCCTGTCGTGCTGCACTCCCGGTACACGGTCGGTAAAGACACGTTTTAAAACCCCAGGCGCAGAGGAGGCCTGGCGGATCTGTCCCCTGCACCTGGTCAACAAGGTCAGAGTGCAGCGGCCGCAGGTCTCGGGCCAGCGCTGAGTGCCCAGGACACGGCCGGTGTGTGGGTGCCTCCCTTCCCAAGGAGCACCTCGTGAGCGCCCCCCCTCCCTTGCTGTCCACCAACAGAAGCTGGCGGAATGGGTGGCCATCCAGAGCGTGTCCGCCTGGCCCGAGAAGCGGGGGGAGATCAGGAAGATGCTGGAGGTGGCCGCCGCGGACATCAAGCAGTTGGGTGGCTCCGTGGAGCTGGTGGACATCGGGAAGCAGAAGGTACGGTGTGGGGGCCCAGTTTGCATACCGATCCCTGCGTGATCCCTGTGGGTGGGTGGGCGGGGCAGAGGGTTCGTCATCCTCCCGGGCATCTCTGTCCCGAAGGGAGGGAGCGGTATGGGGGCCAGCGGAGCAGAGGTGCGCCTGGAGGCCGGCCTCAGAGAAGAGCTGAGATTTCCCAGAAATCAGCTGCCTTTCAAACAGGGCGGGGCCATTCTGTCCACGAACATGTCAACACACTCTGTCCCCAGGCCCCGATGGCCAGGACGAGCACTTGCTCTTGATGAAGGGGAACTCTGTGGGGGTGGACGCTGACAGATGGCCGTGGTCTGTTTCTCCCTGACCAACGTGAACGGCCCCCTCCTGCTAACCAGCCCCCCCTTAGTGTCGGACGAGGCCCGGCCCACCTGGACCACACGGTCCTGCAGCGTGTTTTCAGGGTGGCCGTGTGGTTTTACAATCGCACAGTGTGGCATGGTTTGGTTTCCCCCGGGTCCCTTGCCCCATGGTGTAGGGGTCAGCTGAGGTCATCGTCCCCGGATTTGGCGTGTGGACGTTCGGCCCAGTCTGCTCTCTTTCCCGCGGCCGGGAGTGCCCAGAGGCCCAGGGGGGCTGGGTCTCCCCCGGAGCCACTGCAGCTCGCAGCACCGGAGGGGGCCCGGGCTCCTGGCTCCGGGCCGGCCATGTGTGTGTGTGTGTGTGTGTGTGTGTGTGTGAGTGTGTGTGTGAGTGTGTGTGTGGTGTCTCCCGGCTGCACCTTTCATCACTGCCTTAAGATTGCGTAATAGAATTCGCGGCTTCCCGGCACCTCCCTCCGTTCGTGAGAAAATAAACCAAAATACACGCTTCTCTTGGGAGCGTGCCTAATGGGCTCCCACTCCGTGTTTTTTCCTGGTGTGTTCAAAACAAACCTGGGGGGCAGGTCACTTTCCGGAGCTGGTTTACGGCCACGGACCACCCGGGGCTCCTGAGCACGGACACACAGCGCAGTTTCTAAGAAAAGGCCCCCCACGGGGACTAGAATGACCGCCACAGCACCCTGAACTGCGCAGCGCCCACTTTCACCTGGGAGTCGACAGGTTTCACTGCTGTCCGTGCGACCCAGGGCTGCCTGCGCAGTGAGGGCTCAGAGTATCAGTGCCCCGGTCCTCGGGGGGCCAGGGCGACCTCGGACAGGTGTGGAGGGACAGTGGGCGTTGTTATCGGACGCACACACACAGGCTGACGGGGGAAAGATGGCATCACAGGGGTTCTGAGTCCTGGTGGCAGGCCTCAGGGCACGGGGGCTGATGTGGGCTGTTTGACGCCGGTCCTGCCTGCCCAGGCCGGTGCAGTGCAGGTCAGGTGGGGCCTGTCCGCTGCCACCGCCCCAGCTGGGACAGACAAGGGCTGCCTGGCCCGCAGGTGTGGGACCCCGGCTCACCCTGGGCCTGGTCCCAGGTGGAGGGGCTCAGGAAACGGGGCAGCCCTGGCCCCGGAGCCCAGGAGGGACGTAAGGGAAGAAGCCGACAATGTGCAGGACGGAGCGGGGCTCCCTGGGTGCTGTGTCCCCTTCGGGGCGTGGCCGTGGGAATGGGACAGGAAGGAGGGCGGAACACAGAGCCCTGGTCCCCGGCTCCGTGCCAGCAGGTGCGCTGGCGGAGGACTGTTGGGCCAGAGCAGTCAGGGACACCCGGGGAGGGGTGTGCGGTCTACAGTGTGAACTTCCTGCAGACTTGCCTATGGGCCCGGACGGCTCCTTAGAAAATTCTAAAGGATGGCAGGGGGGCTGTTTTGAGCGGAAGTTTATTTAGAGAAAATCTGTTGTCGCTTGAACATCCTCCCCCCCCACCCCCAACACACACACCCTGAGACAAGCGGAGGACCTGCGGCGGCCCCAGTGCTGGTGACCTATGAGACCAGGGTAGTGGGCGCGAGGAGCGGCTCTTGGCCCCTGGTGGCTCGCGGGGGCCGTCCCCATGGGGGCCACAGGTGGGCACCTGTGGGGCTCCCGAGAGCCATGCACGCCGAGGGTTTATGAGTGGCGCTTGCAGGAGACAAACCCGCACCCCGCACGAGTCCCGGCGGCCTGGTGCGCTCCGGGAGGACGTGCACACCCAGCCGCGCCCAGGCCGCGGCGCCGTCACCGGCTGCATTCCGACAGCTGGTGTCTTTCACCGACGGCTCGTCTGCCTCTCGCTGGTGAACCGCAGGTTCAGCTTCGTCCCAGTTTAGCGGTGTGTTTGTGAACGTGTGTTTGTGAACGTGTGTTTGTGAACGTGTGTTTCCACGGGGACTGCTTTCTGGTAACTGGATGGACACGTGTGTGCGTGACGGTTCTAGCACGGATGATCCTCGCCCAGCAGCTGGCATGAAGGGGGAGTGTGTTTGCCCTCTGGCCCCCACCCCCACCCCCAGCGGTTTGCCGGTGGTACTCTGTGGTGGTGACAGGTGTCCCTGTTGGGGTGCTGGAGCTGGGGGTGCAGGGCATCCAACGTGACAGCTGGAGGGTCCACCCGACGTGCGGGTGGGAGGGGCCCCGGGTTTGCCGCTGCGTGCCCGCACCCTGTCCTAGGTCGCGAGGACGCTGTGGTTAACGCACTGAGCCCGTTCCCGCAGGACTGGGGGGGACCGGGCAGGCCCTCGGGGGGAGCCCAGGACCAGCCACCAGTGCGTGAGCACGCGGCTCCCTCTGCTTGGTCTCTACACCCCGGGCTATGACCCCGTGTGTGCAGTACTGGGGTCCACGGGCAGGATTCCGGACACCGGCCTTCTGCTTCAAGGTTGCAGTGGTTTCTGTCCATCATTGTAGGAAACTCTGGAATAAGTTGCATCCCAGACTCGCCTTTCATGATGTTTTGTTACGTAAAAGTTAAAGAAACAATCTGCCTTTAAAAACTTTGACCAAAGGGCCTGTAGTTGGTGCACACAACCGTGTCTTTGTTCTCTGGATTATAGGAAAGTAAATTCTCGTTAATTAACGATCCGGTTGAGCAATCTGATCCTAACTCTACAATGAGGGTGATTGACGGGAAGGGCAAGAACGCTCCAGGTATTTTAATAATGTCGGCTGTGCATGGCAGGTTCTTAAACAAAGGCCGTGCTCCCTCGCCCCTCTCCCCACCCAGCTCCCCGACGGCTCGGAGATACCGCTGCCCCCCATTCTACTCGGCACGCTGGGCTCCGACCCCCGGAAGAAGACCGTGTGCATCTACGGCCACCTGGACGTGCAGCCGGCGGCCCTGGAGGACGGCTGGGACAGCGAGCCCTTCACCTTGGTGGAGCGGGACGGTGAGGACGCTCTCCCAGGGCGGGGGCTCCCAAGGCTGCTGCCTCGCCCGGCAGGATCCCCAGCGTGCCCTTGGTCGTCTGCCCAGGACACGCTGTTTCCCATAATGTAGGCGTCGGCTCCGGGAAGGAAGTCTCACGCGTGTGCAGTCACAGACACCCCAGAGCGCCCCTGTCCCGTGGGACTCTGGGGTGTTGTGTCGGGGGTCAGCTGGGCTCCCCCCCCCCCTGTTCCGGGTGGAGGCAGCGCAGCCCTCAGACACGGGTCCCCCAGGGGCAGCCGGTTTCTAGAAGCCTCCTGGGCGCATCCCAGCAGCTCCCTCCGCCTGGGGACCAGAGGGGAACTTTTGTCTTCCCCACCGCCGGCCGCCCCGGGCAGGGACGGAGATGGCTCAGTCACGGATGCCACCCGCCGGGCGGGCACAGGCACTTAGAGGCGTTGTCTTGGACCCCCTGCCCCCAGCCGCTAGGCTGAGCTCTCCTCCCGCCCCGGCTGCAGTGCTCCTCCCACCTGCCCTTCTGGGCCTTCGCTGTGCGTGCCGGCCCCCGGCCTTGGCCTGATGAGGAGCCTGGCCCCTCGTACCTCGCTCCCCTGGGCCACATCCGGGCTGTATTCACCGACAGTCCGTCCTCAGACGTGCTGTAGCTGCGCACAGTCCGGTCTCTGTCCTCGGGCGGCATCTGAGGAAGGGCAGCCGCATGCTGCGGGGTCACCGCGGTGCGGGGAGCTGGGGCGCTGACCTCACTGCAGGACGGGCTCCTCCCCCGCCGCTGTGGGGACCCGGGCTTCGCTCTCCAGCCTGCCCTTCCTTCCGTCCGTCCCCTCTCACCGTCTCCCGCCCCGTCCCCCGCCCCGCCGGCAGGCCCTCCGGTGGCTGTGGAAGCCTTGAGCCCCCTCCGTCCTGCCCACAGTGACAGGACCTGCTGGGTCTCCGCCTGACGCCTCTGCAGCCTCAGTCCCACTGGCTCCCCCCGCCCCCCCCCCACCTGTGCCTTGTGCACACCTGTAGGTGCAGCCCCTCTCCGATCGCACGGGACAGACGGGCTCCCTCGGTGGTTCTCGGCGTCCGCCCTGGGACGGGCGAGGGGCTCACCCCTGCCCTGCCGCACACCCTTGTGCAGCGAGGTCTGCACACTGCGGGCACCTCGTCAGTGCTTGTCCGGGAGCGAGGGTGCTTTTCAGGAGAGCTCTTCAGCTTTCCTGGAAAGCCGGGTTTTTCGTAAAAGGAAATGCCGGGAAGGGATGGCATTCAGCCCCCGGCCACCTCAGGCTCGGCCCTGACACAGCCGCCAGGCGTTGGAAAGCGGCCTTGGGGGTGGGGACGCCGGAGGGCTGGCCTGGGCCTCGGTGCTGTGCCCTGGTTGCCCTCGGGTGCCCTGAGCCCCATGACAGAGGGCCAGGAGGAGGGCTCAGCCTCGCCCCCCCCCCCCCCCCGCCCGCCCAGACACCTCGTCTCGGGAGGCCCAGGGGCCAGTGTGGGGGGACGGACTGCAACCCCGTCCCCATCCACAGGGGGAGCAGCAGGACCGTGCCGGCCGTTCTCAGTGGCGGCCCGGAGACTCTATGACAAGCCTCTGTTCCGTCCCTGACCCCACGAGATCGGGGACTGGGGTGCGGCTGGGCCTCGCGGCTGTCTCGGGAAGGGTGCCCCGTGCCTCCTACCCGTACCAGCGCAGCTTCCTTGCCCTGATCTCCCCCAGCTGGTCGCGGCACGAGATTCTAACACGCTCCCTGCTGATAGCGTGTTCCCGGGCGGGGGCCGGGCTGGAGTTTGCGCCCTGAGTCAGCAGGAACCCAGCCAGTGCTGGCTAATCACCTTGTCCTTGGGGGGTGGGGTGGGGAGGGCCGGGAGCACCCACGTGGCTGCCCCAGACACCGGCAGACTCTGGGGATTCTCGCCGCAGTGCCACGTGCGGGCTCCGGCAGCCTGAACACGGGGCTCCTGCCGTGGAGAGGGGCTCAGGCCGGACACGTGTGGTTCTGCCGAGACGTTAGCAGATGCTCACGGGGTGGGGGGGCTCTCTCCTGCCCATCTCCCCGCTGCCGTAACGTGAGGACTTTGCTCCCTGCTCTTCCAGGCAAACTGTATGGGAGAGGCTCGACCGATGACAAGGGCCCCGTGGCCGGCTGGTTGAATGCCCTGGAGGCCTTCCAGAAGACGGGTCAGGTGCGCCAGGTTCACCCAGTTCCGACTCGGGGGACAGGGCGGGGCCGGTCCCGATCAAAGGTCAGATCAAAGGTCACCGGGACAGGAGGCAGCAAGCTCCCCCCAGGGCGTCAGCCAGCCAGCGACTCAGCTTAGGGGACAGGTGGAGTTCCGGCTCAGGACGCCTGCAGGTGTAATCGCTTTACGGAGTTCAAGGTGTTCCCCCTGCACACCTGCTGGCTCAGCAGGCCCCAGGCCCGCGGGGGGAGGGCAGGCCTCGTGCCTGAGGGCGTGTCTGTGAGCGGACCCTCCCTTTCTCTGCAAGCCTCACGGCCTCTGAAGATGGATTTGGTGGTTAAAGTCTGTCCCTTAACTGTGTGCACTCCTCATTGAAAGTTTGCAAAACACCAAGAAGCAGAGAGAGAAGGCAGCCTAGAATCTCAGCCCTAAGAGACCCAGGATTTTGTTGAGAGAGCCGCTGAACCGTGGCTAGCGAGGCGCGCTCAGTAAGGACGGGACCGTGGCTGGAGCCAGGCTCGTCCCTGATGGCCCGGGGCCTGGGGCGCCCCTCAAGGACACGCACAGCCAGCCCAGCCCCAGTGCTCGGCCCAGGGGCAGGGGGGGGCGGGGGGGGGCGGGGAGCTGGTTCCCGGAAACTGGCGGCTTGAAAATGCTTGGTGGCTTCCCGTGGGCTGTCTCTGAGACAGACCCCCGAGTGCCCGCCGACACCCTCCCATCACCCACCGCAGGAGATCCCCGTCAACCTCCGGTTCTGCCTGGAGGGCATGGAGGAGTCGGGCTCCGAGGGCCTGGACGAGCTGATCTTCGCGCGGAAGGACACCTTCTTCAAGGACGTGGACTACGTCTGCATTTCTGACAACTACTGGCTGGGCAAGAGCAAGCCCTGCATCACCTACGGCCTGCGGGGCATCTGCTACTTCTACATCGAGGTGCGCGCCGGTCCCCCACCCACGGCCAGCCGGCCCTCCCAGGCGGCCCGGGGTCGCGGTAGCAGGGAGTGGGCCTTGGGCTCGGGGCTCCCGCTCCTCCGTGGCAGGGGCCACGCAGGTGCTCCGGGCCCGGTGCCATCAGAACCGGCGCCATCACCTGTAAGCCGGGTGCATTCCTCGCCACGGGGTCTTGCAGCAGAAGTCAGATGCTGGTCCGCCAGGGAGGCCGAGCCTCAGGGCATTTTAGACAGACCTCCTTCGAACAGGGAGGGGTTCCACCCTGACCTGACTGGTGAGGCTCGGTTGGTTGGGGCGTCGTCCCCTGGCTGAAAGGTCGCAGGTTCAATTCCCACTCGGGGCACATACCTGGGTTGCGGGTTTGGTCCCAGCCCAGGTGCGCACAGGAGGCAACCAGTCGATGTTTCTCTCTCCCACCGATGTTCCTCTCCCTCCCTTCCCCCTCTCTAAAGATAGCAGTGGGAAAACGCCCTCGGGTGAGGATGCAAAAAAGTGAAAGTGCTGGTGTTTCAGCCCTGGGCTCTTACCCCTGACCGAGTGACCTTGAGGAGCCTGGGACCCAGGAGGGAGGAGCCTGGGACCAGGGAGGACGGACCCGCCACTCAGTGTGTGGTGGGCCGAGCCCCCGCTTCCGCTCTGCAGAGAGGGTGGTGGGGTTCCTCCGGCCCCCCCAGGTGATAACGACGACGTTAGCTCCTGCCCGAGAGGGTGGTTTGCGGGTGCACGAGTGCCGGGAGTGATCCCAGCCGCCACCCTACACTCTCGGCGTGTGCAAGGTACCCGTCTGCCCGCCGCACCTGTAACCCGGCGGGGGCGGGGGGCGGGCCGTCCTACTCGGTCACACGATGGGGAGGAGACGGGGCCCCGAGCCATCGCTGCCCTGCCCTGGTCACGCAGCGAGGCAGCGGAGGGTGGGATCCGACCCCAGGTCCTCGGGCTGCAGGCGCCGGCTGGCCCTCAGCACTCCTCCCTCACCTGTGCGCAGTGCTCTTCCCTCACCTGTGCTCAATACTCCTCCCTCACCTGTGCACAGTGCTCCTGCTTTACCTCTGGTCAGCACCCCTAGTTTACCTGTGGTCAGTGTTCCCGGTTCACCTGTGGCTAGCATTTCCAAGGTTATCTCTTGTTGTTGCTTCCAAGTTTTATAATTTAGGAAACACCTTGCTTAACTCATCGAGGGAGCAGATTTTGATTTTTTAAAACTGCTTGTCGGGACTTGTGAGTGTCCTTGCTTGAAACTGCTGTCACATGGAGGACAGTGAGCTCCCCCCGAGCAGCCCGGCAGCAAAGCCTTTGTCCCCTGCAGGTGGAGAGCAGCGACAGGGACCTGCACTCCGGCGTGTACGGGGGCTCGGTGCACGAGGCCATGACCGACCTCATTGCGCTGATGGGTAAGCGCACGCCTCTGCCAGCTCGTGGGGATTGGGAGGAAGGGGCGGGCGTTTCCCGGCTGTCACCAGCGCCCAGTGCATTCGGCTTTCTGTGTGACCCACGTCCGTGTCACTCTGAGGCCCCCTGCCTCCCTCCCTGCGCTCACCGTCCCCTTTAAAGGACGGGGGACCGAGCCTTCATTTCTGCCTCCGCCCCCTGCCTCCCCAGGCCCCTGGGCCCTGCCTCGCCTCCGGGAGGCTGCTCTGCACCCCTGCCCGGCCTGTCCCCTAGTACCACACGACCGCCCTTTCTCTGGACACACTGTGTGCCACGCCTCTCGGAGGTCACCTGCTTGGGTCTCTTTACACTGTATCCAGCCACAGCGAGGCTGCAGGCCCCGCCCACCCTTCCTGGCACCTGCTTCCTCCCCAGGCGGACGCTGGCTGCCGGCCATGCAGCCGGCACTGTTCCCGGGACTGCAGTCTCCTTGTGCCCCGTGCTAGTCCCTGCAGCTGGGGAAGGCGCTCTGCTCGGGTGTCCCGGTCTGTGCCTGGGGACAGCCCACCTACCCTTTCGAGCGTCAGTCTCTGCCTTAACCTGGGGCGCTGGTGCCGCTCGCCTGCCCGGGGTGTCTCGGGCCCGAGTGCGCCCGTGCGCCCAGGAAGGGTCTCCTCAGGGCCCTCGTGCCCGCACTCCCGGGCCCTCGTGCCCGCACTCCCTGCCCCTCACCGCCTGCCTGCTGAGCGCCCCCCCTGCCCCCTGCCCCCCTGCAGGCTCCCTGACGGACAGGAAGGGGAAGATCCTGGTGCCCGGCATCCACGAGGCCGTGGCCCCCGTGACAGAGGAGGAGCTGGAGCTCTACGACAAGATCGACTTCGAGCTGGCAGAGCACGCCAAGGACGCGGGGGTGCAGACCTTGCGGCACAGCTGCAAGGTGCGACCCCGGCCGGGGCCACCGCTGCCGGGCCCTGCGGGGAGGGGCCGGGGCCGTGGGCCCCCCGGGCCAGCAGGTGGTGCAGCCCCCACAAGGAGGCAGGCCCCTCCCGGCTGGGTGCCGAGAGGTGGCTGGAAAGGTCACTCGGTGCCCGGTGCCGCTGGAGGGCAGGAGCAGGGCAGACCGAGGTGGGGGCAGGAGGCTGTCGCCTGCTTGCGTGTGTGGGATGCCCCCCGGCCCCCGCCCTGGGCAGAGGCGGCGTGAGGCTCACCTCGAGGGGCCCAGGTTCACTTGCCAACCGCACAAGACGTCCCTTCAGCCGGGGCGGGGGAAGCTGTGTCGTCCTTGGTGGTTAGTTTAGCTCCTGGTCTAGGAGGAGGACGCAGGCTCACGTTCCGTCCACCCAGCGATAGCTGAGCCCAGTGACAGGCCTGGGGTCCAGGGGGGCAGCACAGCCAGGCCCTGGCCTTCATCTCTTCAGAGATGGGCGGGCCAAGGTGTGTAAAACCACCTGCACAGGGCACTCGGGGCCTGGGGTACAGCGGGCAGCCCTGGCTTCCCTGCCCCTGTGGGGACGACGCCCGCACTTTGTGTCCCCCCCCCCTCTCCCGGTGCCTCCGGCCCTGCCGGGGCTCCACTGTCCGCGGGCCCGTGACCTCCCCTGCGGTCCACCGAGCCGGTGGGAGCCCGTGGCTCTGGTCGTCCGTTGTGTTAAACCGAGCGGTCCAGGGCCGCGCTGAGGCACGGACGGGGCACACCCAGGGCTGCTGGGAGCGCAGAGCCCCCTTTCTGGGGCCGCCCCCCCTTCCTGTGCTAGTGCCAGCCAGCGCTGGGCCGGCGGTGACCAGGAGGGACGTGCCAGACGACACTGCCGTCTCCTGGAAGGCAGACGGCGCGGCCCCTGACCCCCCCCCCCCCCCGCCGCTCTCCGCAGAAAGACGTGCTGATGCACAGGTGGCGGTTGCCGTCGCTGTCCCTCCACGGCATCGAGGGCGCCTTCTCCGGCTCCGGGGCCAAGACCGTGATTCCCAGGAAAGTGGTCGGCAAGTTCTCCATCAGGCTCGTGCCCAACATGACCCCCGAGGCCGTCGGCGAGCAGGCACGTGGGGCGCCGGGGTGCCGGGAGGGCTGCCCCACGGCGGCTCGCGTCGGGGGACAGGAGAGCGCCCGCGGGGCCCGCCCGCCCGCCTGGGGACCCACACCCACACCCAAGGGCTGCCGGGCCCCGGCCAGCTGGGTCACTGCTGGAAGCCGCAGTGCAGAGGCTGGTCAGAGATAAAGGCCATATAAAAAAGCATCCCAGGGAAGAAGCGGCCTTTGTCACTGCTGAGGCATGCCAAAACCTGCCCTCTGACCTCGTCCTAAGGCTTCAGCTCAGACAGTCACTTTGGGTGGAATGCGTTATGGTGAGCCCGCCTCCGGGCCGTGGTGAGGGACGGAGGGCAGGACCCAGGAAGGGGAGGCTTGGGGGGGCGGTGAGTTCTGGCAGCCGCAGGCCCGGCGGGCTTCCCGGGAGCGGTCGCCCTGGACGGGAAGGTTTGCAGGGGTGGAAGCGAGGGCCTCCCTGTTGGGAGAGGACCCCTTGGACCGGCCTGTGTCATCCAGAGGTGTCCCTGGGTCGGCACCTGGCTCCGCTTTTGGCCTGGATGCGATCGTTTTTATAAAGACGCAGATCAAAAAACATTTTTAAAAATTTGACTTAAAGATTATAATTATATGGAGATGTCTGCATAAAGGGTGAATTGCTTGATAGCAAAATGTTACCTCTTGCCTTCAAATAACCGGGTTTTGATCCTTGACACGATCCCTTTTCCTGACACCACGGCCGTGCAGACCGGAGTTGGGCAGCAGGAAACGGGGCCACTGGAGACTCGAGGCAGACTCGCAGCAGAGGGGTCGGAGAGCCCCGCGCTCTCACTGTAGGCTCGCTGCGGACCCACTGCAGCCTCTGTAGCCCTACTGTGGACGCTCGATTGACGCGGGCAGACGCCCTGTGAGCCAGGCATGAGCCCTGTGCTCTCACTGTAGGCTCAGCGCAGACCCACTGTAGACCTACTGTGGTTGCTTGGTCAACATGGACAGACGCCCTGCAGGCCAGGCATGAGCCCTGTGCACTCTGTAGGCTCAGTGTAGACCCGCCACAGACCCACTGTAGCCTCTGTAGCCCTACTGTGGACGCTCGGTCGACACAGACAGACACTCTGTGGGCCAGGCGTGAGCCCTGTGCACGCACTCAGACCGGCCGTGGGACGGACCACTGGCCGCGGAGGCCGTGCCCAGCTCTCTGACATGCTGTGTCTCCTCTGCCCGTGGCTCAGGTTACAAAGTACCTGACGGAGAAGTTCGCTGAGCTGCACAGCCCCAACAAGTGCAAGGTGTACCTGAACCACGGCGGGAAGCCCTGGGTGTCCGACTTCAACCACCCTCACTACCTGGCTGGGAGAAGAGCCCTGAAAACAGGTCAGACTCTCCCCCGGGCACGATGCCCAGGCCCTCAGCGCACCTGTGTGGCCGTGCGCACCGTGCAGGCGCGCAGCTGCGTGGGGAGGTGCTGGGGAGCGGCGGTGCCCAGGCCAGGCTGCACCGCCGGCTGCCGGGAGGGGGGCTGCCGTCCCAGGCCTCACTGGGGGTCTGGTCTTGGGGTGGGGGGGCAGGAAGTGGGTCTGCGGGGGCCCGGCCCCAAGGCTCACCGTGTCTTCTGTGTCGTTCCCCCCAGTTTTCGGCGTGGAGCCGGACTTGACCAGGGAAGGTGGCAGCATTCCAGTGACTCTGACTTTTCAGGAGGCCACGGGCAAGAATGTCATGCTGCTGCCCATGGGGTCAGCCGATGACGGCGCCCACTCCCAGAACGAGAAGCTCAACAGGTGGGGCTCCAGTCCGCGGCCTGGCGGCCTGGGCCTGTCTCCTGGGGGGGCCGGTGGGGGGGGCAACTGTGGGGGAGATATCACCACGGGAGCCAGGCCCCCCCTTCCCTGCCACCGAGGGGCTGTGTCTGGGCCCCTCCCCCTGCACTCTGCCCTGTCTGCCCTTGGGGGGGGGCGGGGGGGGGCAGAAACCTGGGTCCTGGGACGGGAGCTGGAGGCTCTGGCCCACAGAAACAAAGGGAGGCCGTGACACAGGCAAGGCCTTTCGTAGTCGGGGCCCTGTGTGACCCCGAGGACCCGGGGCCAGGACAGGTTCCTGGTGGGACGCTCGGGGGGAACCTGTGCTGGGAACCAGGTGCCCAAACTCTGAAGTCAGGCAGAGCTCAGGACCGACCGGACGGCGGGCGCTCCCAGACCGCCACTGTGCCTGGGCCGCAGGACTCCGGCCGCCGCGCTCACTCCCCCTCTCCGCCAGGTATAACTACATCGAGGGAACCAAGATGATGGCTGCCTACCTGCACGAGGTGTCGCAGCTCAAGGACTGAGGGCCCTGCACCCTGCACCCCCACCCTCTTCCGACCGCTCACGCCAGCAGCCTGTCCTCCTCCCCGTCCGCGAGGGGGCGCGAGAGGCCCAGCCGGCCCCGGGGATGACGCGGCCCGCGCCGGCCGTGGCCGCGCGCGGCCCCCGAGTTCTCAGGGGTGGGGTGCTCAGCGTGACTCGGTCCCCGGCCCCAGCGGCCCGAGTTCTTCCGCAGACACTTCTGGCCGGCGTCCAGGCGGCTGAACAGGGGCCGCGGGGCTTCCTGGCTCCGCCTCCGCCTCCGCTCCAGGGTGGGCACCCCCCCCTCCCCGAGAATCTGGTGGGGCACCACCCGCCCCCTCCTGGCCTCTCTCTCGGTGTCCCGCCCGTCTCCGGACGCTGCGGGAACCGTGGCGGGCCTCTCCTGTCTCCTCGGGGACCCTCCGATCGGGACCCGCCCGGGAGGGTCACGTGGTCTCAGGCTGTGCGGATTAATAAAGAGTGCGAAGGGGCCCTGGACGCGTCACTGCCCGCCGACTCACAGCGGGACTCACAGCGCGCGGGGCGGGGCGTGGTGGGGGCGGGGCCAGGGTCGGGGTGGACGCGGGCTCTCCTCTCCCAGCCCCTCCCCGCCGTCGGGGAGGTGTCTGTCCCTGCCCCCTTGCCTTTCGCTGCCCCGGCACCAAAAACCCAATCAAGTCGGTTTAAATGGAACGGAGACTTGATTGGCCCGGAGGGTGCACAGCCCAGAGTAAGCGGGAAGCAGGGCCTCGTGCATTGGAAAGCCCACCCTGCTGACCGCCTTGACCCGCAGGTCAGAGCGCGGGTGGGAAAAGGGCTGCTATGTATTGGGCTTTCTGTCTTCACGTGGCCCAGCCGGACGGTGGCCCTGGAAGTCGGTCTTTCGGCCCCACGGCCTCTCGCCACCTTGGCTCCCTGGGTCCTCCCCGCCCCTGTGGTCGCCCGCACAGCGTCCTGAAGCCTCAGGCTCTGCCCTCTCTGCGCCTTGCCCAACCTCCCGGCTCCCTTCCGGTCCCCAGGGAGGCTCGTCCTGGGAGGAGAGAGCCTGCAGCTGTGGGTCACCCGGCACTCAGGGGACCCAGCCCTCCGGGCTGTGTGCCCCAGGGGTCCTTGCACTTCACCCGGGGTCCTGCTCAGAGATGAGAGGCTTTGCTTGCTGAGGGGACCCCCAAGTCCCAGGTCCGCTGTGTTGCTTTCCCGTCACTGTGCGGCGGGGCCGGCCACCCACAGCACAGCTGCCAGGCCTCACAGGGAGAAAAGGCAGAACCCGGTCGGGCGCACCCCTGACCCAGGACAGCGGGGCGCAGAGGGGCCTCCCCGACCACTGGGGAAGTCAGGTTCACTCTGCTCTTGCGACTTCGGGGTGTCTGGGTCGGGACGCTTGAGCCCAACTGTGCAGGGCCTGCAACCACCACGTGCTGGTGAGTGAGGACATGGGCCCAGCTACGGTGGCCAAACCAACCCGGGCTCCCCCTCGAGGGCAGTTCACACGTATCTCAGCGACGCCAGGTCTGCACGGCCAGGCCGGTGTGGACACCCCCTCTGCCCCCAGTGCCATCTCATGGCCGTGACCTCTATCCCACGGCCTGTAACCCCAGCTGCACGTAGCATGGGGACAGGGAGGGGCGCTCCAGAGGTAGTGGACTCTCCTGCCCTTGGCAGCCTGCTCCCAGCAGGGACTCCGGCCGCCCCTGACAGCACCAGAGGGGGGAGCAGGCCTGGCCGAAGTTCTTATCGCCAGGCAGGGTAGGGGGGACAGCTATGGGAGGGACAACCGTCATGCGTGCCTGTTGCACCACGATGCTGTGGCACTGGTCCCAAGGAAACCCTAGAGAAAAGAAAAAAAAAACAGGAAGCGGGAACATCTGCATCCACCCTGAGGCTTCAGGGGTCCCGGGGGCAGCCCTGAGGGCAGGCAGCCTCGGCCCGACTGGCCTTTCGGGCAATGCGATTTTAAGCCAGTTGTCTTTAAGAAGCCAAAGACCCAGGAAGAACCTTTGTCCTTCCCCCACCGGCCTCTAAGATTCACATCCCGGCCTGCCCCAGGGAGGGAGGGAGCTGGCATGGTGGGTAACTAGCAGGGAGGAGCTGCTCAAGGCCTTGACCCAAGTCCTCTCCGGGTTCCCTTGTTCAAGACAGCCCGGCAAACCTGTGCCGCGTCCAGCCTGGGCTGCTTGCCCGTGCCAGCGGTCGGCACCCGCTGGAACCTGACTCTGAGTCTTCCCTGCCCCTCCCCCGCCTGCGCTGGGCTGCTCCTGTACCCCTCTACCTGGTGATCCCCACTTCCAACCGCTGCCGTGTCCTCCCTGAGCCTCCCGCCAGCGGCACTTGGGGGCGGGCATCACCTGGGGTTCGGGACCGAGCCTGAGCTGAGCTCTTCCTGGAGGTCCGACTCGCCCATCACCCCCGAGACTGGGGGGCGGTGGAGACGCTTGTAGCTCTTGGGCCTTTGGGCGGAATTCTGTTTCTGTACACGGTTTCCTCCACCCCAAGGGTGTCCAGGCGGCCCTCCGAAAGCCACGCCTGACCAGCTCGCTCCTCGGGGCTTGCTGCCAGAGTCCACCTGGGCAGAATGCCTGGCTCCGTCCAGCTCCTCCGGGAATTAACAGAGTCCAGAAGGGCCTGTGTGTTGGGGGGGGGGAGGTTCGGCTTTTATTTCTAATCCCGTGGTGGTGAGAGAGACCGATAAGGCGTTTTTCCTGTATCGTTGCAAAGCCATCGGCTCAGTTCCGGGCAGAGCCACCTGCCTAAAGCCGCCACAGGGGACCGTCAGCGACGTGGTAGGTGGGGTTCTTGGCGTCCGCGTTGACCGGCACGGAGTTTCTGCCGGGACAGGGTTTGGCTGGTGGGCCCTGAGTGTTCGGGGAGGAACCAGGCCGGGGGCAGGCCCTGTGCAGGGGGCAGCCAGAGCACTTCCACTTTGACTCTGTCCTCGGCTCAGCAGCGGACTGCGTGCCTCCCTCCCAGCCTCCACTGGGGCCGCCCGCTGTTTTCCCGGCAGGAGACAGAAGCGCCCTGAGTGTCACTGGTTAAGGAGACGGAAGTGCCCTGAGTGTCCTTGGATAACGCAGCCCGTGGCGATTTTGAAGCCACCCAGGCCGCTGGCAGCTAAGCACACAGAGCAGGGGACGAGGGGGAACCCAGGGCCGTGGCCCCGTGGGAAGAGGGGCTCTGAGGACAGGAGCTGAGCTGATGGAGACAGGACGGCGTGGGGTGGGTCCCCCGCAGAGGACGTGGGCACCACCACAGAGAGTGCAGAGTTTGGGCGTTTAAAGTGGGGCCCAGTGCGGGGGCCCTGAGGACTCCATGTGGAAGGACCCCTGAGCTGGAGTTAGCAGGGGGTTAGGGAGCAGGTGGGGTTCCCTCCGAGAGAGTGTCCTGCAGGGGGCGTCTCCGGCTGCACCTGGGCTACCTGCCCCACCAGGAAAACTCTGAGACCCAGCCGCCGGCTCCGCTCCCTGGCCCCGCCCCAGGCCCCTGCCTGGCCTCCAGCACAGGCGTAGCCTGGAGTAGCCCCGGCCCTTCAGGTTCTTGTGGTGGACGTAGTCCTAAGCCAAGTGTGACTAGAACCCGAGGACACAGACAGAGAGAGACTCAGGGGGGCGGGGGCCCTACGCAGGCTGTTACAGCCCGTCTCCACAGCCACAGCCCGTGGCCCGGGGCCCTCTCCACGGGGCACTGCAGACCCGGGGGCAGCACTGCCACCAGGGACAGCCCTTCCGGGGGCCAGCCCCAGCTCGCCCTCCCTGCTGGGGAGGGTGAGGCCCCTCCTGAGATCCCTACCCTTCTCAGCCCTCACGACCCGGCTTCTTCCTTTTCTTTTAATGCCCCGTTTCATTTCTTATCGAGAGGGGCACCACCCAGCTTTTCAATGGAGATGGAATGGATGGGCTGCAAAAAACACCCCATTGCATTTCAGAGAGCCTTTCCCGGGCGCCCAGCACGTCCTTTCCCCCCCGCTGCTGCTGCTCGTCCCCAGGAGTCCCGCCCTCCTGATTGACGTGCAGCCTCCTCCCCCCCTCCCCCCGGGTCTGGGCTCTGCCCCCAGGAGCTTGGCTGGACCCAGCCCCGCTCCCACTGGGAGGAGGCGGAGGATGCTCAGGGGCGGCTCGCTGGCGCCATCTATGGCCCAAGCTCTTAATCCGCTTGTGCGTGAGCCTGCCTCACGTGGACCTTGGATGTACCCCCTTCTAGCTTCCCTTGCAGACATTTCTCAGGCCGGGTAACATGTTTATATTGCAGAGCGAGTGTTTATATCTGTGGTTGTTATTTTCATTGCAGCTGTGTTGCAATGTAACTCGCACACCTTACAATCCGTGTATGTAAAGTGTCCAGTTTGGTGGGTTTTACTATGCTCTGAATCACACCGTCATCGCCAAAACCAGCTTCAGAACTTGTCGTCACCCCAGAGAGAACCCCCTATTTGTCACCATCAGCACCTCCCCATCCCCCCCGGAGCTGCCAGCCTGGGCCGCCACCAGTCTGCTCTGCGTCTCAGGGTCTGACTGTTTTCCTGGGCGCTTCCTGTCGGGGGGGGGGGGGGGGCTGGCACCCGAGTGGTTTGCTGGGCCGGGAGCCTTGCTCCAAGCACGGTGTCCGGGGCTCCCCCACGCTGCGGTGTGCACCGGCACCTCCCTCCTCTCCGTGGCCGGGGCGTTCCCATGTGCGAGCATGCACCCCACGCCCTGCTGACCCACCCACCCACTGACGGACACTCGGGTGGTGGCTATTGCGCATGAGGTTACCGCGGACACCACGCATGAGCTTCTGCGTGGGCACCCATCTTCGTCTCCCTCGAGGACCTGACTCAGGGTGGAGCTGCCGGGCAGACGTGTGATCACCTGAGGACGGACGGACGGACAGACAGACAGTTTTCCAGGGCAGCTGCGCCACTCGGCACCCCCAGCAGCCGTGTCCCTGGGCTCCGGGGTCTCCACACCGTCTCGGACGCTTGTCCACCTCTGACATGTGACTGTCACCTGAGACAGGTGTGGGGCGGCATCTCCTTGCTGTCTGACTCGGGCCTCCCTGGCGGCCAGCGATGTTGAGCCTCTTTCCGCACGCTTAACCGGCCATTGGCACGTTGTCTGTGGAGAAACGTCTATTCGAGTTGGGTTGGCTTGTCCCGTATTGGTGACTGGCAGTGGCTCTGGGTGGTCTGGGTGCACGCCCCCCCCTTGGCTCTGCTGGTGCCCGGAGCGGGAGGCCGAGGAGAGAAGCCGTCCACACCTGACAGGGCTCTCAGAAATAAAGTCTGTTTTTTTCAAAATGCCCAGAAGCCCACCAGGAGGAGACGGCTTGGGTGAAGGAAATGAGTCAGTTCCGAGCTCGGAGGTCCTGCCGTCTGGCTCTCTGCTCTGCGGCCTGGAGCCCCCACCGAGGGAAGGGCGGCGACCCGGGCAGGGCCCACGTCGGTCGGGAGGGAGGGAAGGGAGGGACCTGTCAGGGGCAGAAGCAGAGAGCGAGGAGGGCTGGGGACGGGGAGCTCCCGGGTGGGCCGGGCGGCCAGCAGCTGAGAATTATCTCCGGTTCTCCCGTGTCGCTCATCACGGCGCGGCGGTGTGGTGGTCCTCTGTGGAGTACCCCAGCTTCAGGAGCGGACAACAAGGAGCCCCCCGCGCCAGCTCTGCACGGGAGTTGGCACAGCCCTTACAAAACGCATTTCCTAATAAAGTGATGAATCAGACATAAAGATTTTTTTAAACTGATCACACTTCTTGTTGGGAACCACCCTGCCTGGTATTAGAACCTGTAACCCCCACCTAGGCTACAGCTAAGGGAACACCCTTGGAACCGTAAGCCAGCAAGGAGACAGAAGCTTGTCTCCCTGGCAGGGGTGCCGCTTCTGCTCCTTTTACTTCACCTTGCCTGGTCCCCAATGCTTGGTCGGTTAGCCAATGACAGGTAAGATTCCCCAAGGGAGGAACGACCTAAGACAGGCACAATCACATGGGAGGCCCCCAAAAGAAGGACTTCGGGGGCTACGGCAAAAGGGGGTGATGGACCCTCGCCCCTCGGCTTTGACATAGCCTGAGTCCTCAATGTCTGGGAGAAAATCTCCTTATCTCTTGGTTGCCTTAGTTCCCTTGCTCCACCTAAGCCTGAAACAATGACAGGGTGGTGCAGCCCTGTGCTGGAAAGGGTGGGTTCCCGGGGTGATCAGGCCTAAGAAAGAATATGTAAATTCCTGTGAAACCTGCTTTGTTTAGAATGCTCTCAGTTGAATGAGAAGGGTCCAAGGAGGAAGTTAGTTTGTTCCTTAAAGTCTTACAGCTCTTTGACCCTGACTCAAAATAGACCCTCAGAGTTCCTTGGTACCTATCTTTGATCCTTACTTCCTCGCAATGAGTAATGTGCTTTACCTGAATTCTTATGCAAAATGAGCCCAATAAAAGCAGGTTTGGATGGTAAATTGGCATGCTCCCCACTAGAGGGGGTGACCATTCCATCCCTACTTCTCCACAGAAAGTGGTCGGACTCTGTGCATGTTTTTTCTCACATTTTGATGAGACATCCCTAGCGCTCCATGATCACTGCTGGCCAGTGACCCACACATCAACTTCTCCCCCTCACAAACAGTGCCCCCCACACCACGTGTGCTGGGTCAGGACACAGAGGGAAGTGACCGACAGGCAAGACTGTCACAGGAACAAAGTGACGAAGGTCTGTTTCTGTCCCACCGCAGTGCTTGGGGGTCGAGAACGGAGCATTTGGGGAAAGAGAGCACTGGAGAGATTTCCGGGTCAAATGCGTTTGTTATTTCGGCCGAGTGGCTGCTAGGGAACCACCTTCCTCCGACTTCCTCTGAGTCTTTGCAGGGTTGGGGTCCACCCCCCACCGCTCACTCTGAGCCCGCCCCTGTCGCTTGCTCCACGTCACAGGCCGCCCCCTCTCTCTCCTGGCTCTGCGGCCACCGCTGCTCCAGGGAGCCATGTCTTCGCCGCCCCCACCGCCCGCCGGGCTGGTCCAGAAGCTCTTCGGGTACATCGACCACCACCAGGACGAGTTTGTGCAGGTCGGGGCGTCTGCACGCAGGGTGCTGGCGCGCGATCCCTTCGGGGTCGGGGTGGACGGCCGGTTGCTGGGAGATGTGGGGTTTTGCCTGACGACTGAATTCCATGTCACCTGCCTGTGATTCCCCGTTGGATTAAAACCGGCACTGTTCATTAGACTTAGGGGCGAGAGCCTTCCCGGCCATCCCTCCTGAAAGGGGCGCTCGGTTCCTTTCCAGCACCCCTGACCTACTAGGGATGTCCCTTGAGTGGTAGCCGGTACAGGGCTCTCGCTGAGGCCCCCTCCACCCCCAAACGCAGCTGAAACCCCTTCCCCGCACAGACGCCACCCCGGAGCGGTGCCTCCCAGGAGGGCAGTGTTAGGCCCAGGGCTCCGCCGCACTCGGGTCCAAATGGCTTGTCCTGGTGACCTGTGTCTGTCTGCTCAGCGCCCTGTCCCCCGCCTCACAGACACTCAAGGAGTGGGTGGCCATTGAGAGTGACTCGGTCCGGCCTGTGCCCCGCCTCAGAAGAGAGCTGCTCAGAATGACGGCCCTGGCCGCGGCGGCGCTCCGGCGCCTGGGCGCCCGCGTGGACCTCGTGGACGTGGGCTCTCAGCAGGTGCTGGCGGCCCCTCGCCCCCGGCACCTCCCTGTGCACGGGCTGCTCTGCCCCCTGTTGGCAGAGGCAGGAAACACCCCTAGTGACCCCGGTCCCCGGTCACACACAGAGCTAGCTCCTCCCGGTCCCACAGGAGGCCCTGGTGCTGACCTCCCCTCCCGTCGGGACTTGGGGGTGGGGGGGCAGCACACGGGGAGGGCGTGAGCGAGGGCGGCTCAATCCAGAGAGGCCCCGTGCGGTTCACACCCACACACAGTTCACACGGCTCCCACGCCACCTTTCCCCTGAAGCCCCAGTTGGGTCTCTCTCCACCCACCCAGCCTCTCATCGGGTCGCTGCCCATTACTGCCACTCGGCCACACAGGGCGACCTTGAACCCTGGTGCCCTGCGCCGCCTGGGTCAGCGGCGACCAGTCTCCCGGTGGTTCCCAGCTGTGCCCGCCCTGTTCGGGCTCCTGCCACCTGTGTCTGCCCAGGTGCTTTGTTCTGGCCGTGTGTCCTGTTTTAACTGCCAGGGTCTCGGGGTGCCCCTCCGAGAGCCCACTGAAGGGTGGTCAGACAACTAGGTGGGCCCTACGGGGACCCAGGGGTAGAAACAGGCCTCCCGGGGTCATGGCTTTGAGGTTTCCGGAAGAACCAAAAGCAGCGTTTGTAGGAAAAAAGTGACCTGTTTTCCCTCCGCAGCTGCCCGACGGTCAGACTCTGCCGATGCCGCCTGTCATCCTGGCCGAGCTGGGGGACGAGCCTCGGAAGCCCACCGTGTGCTTCTACGGCCACCTGGACGTGCAGCCCGCGGCGCAGGCCGATGGCTGGCTCACCGCTCCGTTCCAGCTGACGGAGGTGGACGGTCAGTGGCGGGTGCTGCCCCCCGGGGCCGGGTGCTCCTGTGGATGCGGGGTCGGTCGTGGGGCCCACGGGCTCCAGAGGTGCCTCCTGCCCCTGCCTCTGGTCTTGACCTGTCGTCAGGAACGAACAAGATGCACCCTGACCGCTGTGGCCCGGTTGGCGGGGCAGCGACCTGCAAAACGAAAGGTCGCCTGTTCGGTTCCACGTGCCTGGGCTGGGGGTTCAGTCCCTGGTCGGATCGGGGTGCATGTGAGAAGCAACCGATGGGTGTTTCCCTCTCTTTCTCTCTCCCTTCCCCAACACCCCACCCCCCAAAAAAGGCCTTTCTCAGGGTCTCCATCTTGTCCACGCTTGCCCGCCAAGGCCGGTTTTCTCGCTTCTGCCACAGAACCCCAGCCCCGCGGGCCCCTGGGTGAAGCAGCACCCCAGGATGGAGCCCCGGGCCGTGAGGAGCACAGGCATCCCGGTCACACGTTTTCTTTCCGAAAACACCAAACGTGCTGCTTTTTAAGGAAAAGCAGGGGACAGGCTCGTGGAGGAAATACAGGCGCCCTTTTCCGTCCCCTAGCGAGCTGGGAAGTCCCGAGTGAAGGGCTCGGTTCTGTGACACTCGGTGACAGACCCTCCGATCGTGTCCCACGAACTTGGGGAAAACAGCTACTCTTCGCTCTTCAGGCCAGAGGGCTCCCTGCGGTTTCTGACCGGCTGGAGGCCGTGCGGTTCGTGCTGGAGAAACCGCGCTGCGGGACTTCAGAGCCAGAGCCGCGCCCGGGGGGAGAAGGGGGTGTCAGAGTGCTGACCCGTAGGACGACCTTGGATTTGAAGTCACCCGACTGGGCAGAGGTCTCCCCACGGCTCTGAAAACGCTCCCCCCTGTTTTCCAGGGAAGCTGTACGGACGAGGGGCGACAGACAACAAAGGCCCTGTCTTGGCGTGGATTCACGCTGTGAGCGCCTTCCGGGCCCTGGAGGAAGTAGGTACCCGGGGCTGTCTGCGGGGGAAGGCGCTGACCCTGACCGTGGCAATGATGATGATGATGGTGATGGTGATGATGGTGGTGATGGTGATGGTGGTGGTGGTGATGGAAATGATGATGATGATGCTGGTGATGGAGATGATGGTGAACATGATGATGATGATGGAGATGATGACTAATGGTGATGATGATGGTGATGGTGATGATGATGATGATGGTGATGATGGTGGTGATAATGGTGGTGATGATGGTGGTGATGGTGATGGAAATGATGATGATGATGGTGTTGATGGAGATGATGGTGAAGATGATGGTGATGGTGGTGATGTTGGTGCTGAACATGATGATGATGATGGAGATGATGACTAATGGTGATGATGATGGTGGTGGTGATGGTGATGATGATGATGGTGATGGTGGTGATGCTGATGATGGTGGTGGTGGTGGTGCTTTGAGTCGCTCGCTGTGCTGCAAGCTGTCACCTGCATTACATTTTCCGCTCTTCCCAGCCGTCTTTGGAGATGTGTTCTTATAATCACACCTGTTGTACAGGTGAGGAGAGTGAGGCTGCCCAGGTCAGGGAACGGCCCGGGGCGGGCACGGCCGCACCGAGAAACCACAAACAACAGGAGACGGGGGTGCTCTCTCTGCTGGGACCTGCCTTTTCCCCCTTGTCTTAGTTTTTAGCTTGCCTTCTTTTTTTTTTTTTATCTCCCCCTCCTTCTCATCACCAGGTTTGCCTTTATCCATAGAGACAGATGTGCACTTTAAAAACACACCGGCAGCTTTCACAAGGGTCAGGATAGAGACCCCTGGCAGGGGACAGTCCGTCTGAACCTCTAGGTCTCTGTCGGCTCTTGAGAAACTCAGTTTCCAGCAGGCGTCCCCTGCAGGGCATGGGAAGGCAGGGAGGGTGCTGCTTTGGGCGGGGCCCCTCCCTCGGACCACCGGAGGACCGCGCCAGCGGGCCCAGGTTCGGGTCTCCAACCGGCCAGCGTGCCGCTCTCCCCAGGACGGTCACGCCTCGCGCCGCCCCCCCCTCTCCCGGTGTGTGCGCTGGGCCCCAAAGGGAGGTTCTGGTCCAGCGGTGTGGCCCTGGGCAGGCAGTGGGCTCCCTCCCTCTGGGCCGAGGGTCCTGCTCTGTCCAAGGGAGGGGTTGGTCTGGGCGGCCACTTTCTGGCGCTGCGTTTATTGGACAGCGGGCTTCTGTTTCACACAGAAGCCGCCTGTCCAGTCAGTGAGCCCGAGACGGGGGGAGCCTGGCCCTCGGCTCCCCTCCCGGGGTCTGGTGTGGCCAACCCTCAACGCAGGGAGCCTGCGACCTTGTCCCTCGCACGGCCTCCTTGACTCAGCACCTTTGCTCCTGGAGACTGAAGACCAGGGTTCAAGGCCGGGTCCCGGCTGCTCCCCACCCAGCCTCTTGCAGGAACAAGAGGGACAGCAGGGACCTGGCTCCGGGCCCCCCAGTCCTGCCCCTCAGCACAGGGCCTCGTGTGGTGGAGTCTCTCCTCGGGGGACATTGCATCGGGTACCAGGGGCTTCCCTCCGTGAGTTTATTTTCTCCCTTGACACCAGCAGGGGAGGGCTGTGCTGCCCCCGGCTCGCTGAGCCAGGCGGGCTTCGGGCGGGCTGCCGGCCGCTGCCACCTGGTCCTCTAGGTGCTCACACTGAACAGGCCCCAAGCATTTCGGGTGGTTCCTCCCCCTCCCCTTCTTTCTTTGTTTCCCCCCCGCCCACCCCCTTCTCTCTTAAGAGAAGCAAAGCAATATTTATAAGGAAGCCCTAGAGGAAGGGCAAAGTCTGCTTTGCTTTTCCATTTCAACTCTGAAGTGCACATGATTACAGAGGAAACAGCAGAAGTGTTCTCTGCCCGTGGACCGGTCAGTTGACTCTGTCCAGGCCCCCTTTCCCTCGTCTGTGGGCTGGGAATGGCATTCCCACCTCGGGGCGCCGAGTGGGGGGCATGGAGGAGCACATTGGAGGAGCACGGTCAAGGGGCTCCTGTGCCTACGGGCACTGGTCTCTCCCTCCCCGGTGCCCCGCCCTCCCGTCCTCTCTTCCTGTCTCCCTGGTGCCCGGACCTCTCACGTGGGTCACCTCACCAGGTGTTCTCACCAAGAGCCAGAGCAAGGGCCCGTGCCCACACCGCACAGATGTGAGACCCGTGAGCCACCCAGCGGTGAAGTGGCGTGTCCGGGTCCCTGGGGTGGCCAGGGACAGAGCGGAGACCCAAACCCGGGCCTGCCTGCTGGTCTATCTTCCTCCCCCAGCACTCAGCAGCCGCTGGCTTGTATTTTATGAATCGAATTTTTGCCAGAAAAATTCTTAGGCTTTCCAACTACTTCTCAGCCATTGTTTGCTAGTTAAATGTGAATGGAGAGCTTCCAACTATGAAGATTTCTGAACGGTAGCTGGACTTCCTAAGACAGGTAGAAATGTAGGCAAGTGGCACATTGGAGCCAGCCATTGTCCCTGCACAAGCCCAAGGTCACACTGTCTGATACATAATCCCCCGCTCAGCCTGCCTCTGTTAATCTTCGGCGATTCGATCCCGCTCATTAGCCCTAATTAGCATGTCTGGGCTGTCGTTTGCCTGCATATCATCACTTTTAAAGTCTCCTCGGTATCTTCTGCTCCAGGAAGAGGGCTTTGGCCTCCCCCTTCTCACGTGCCTCGCAGAGATACAAAGTTATAAATTATAGAGATACAATAAGATCAAAACCAAATGGGGGAAGAGGCGCACCACGCACATTTTAAAGGTGCTATTCCGTGCCCTGATATTAACCGGAGAAAAGTCCCATTTTTGCTGCACGATCAAAGCCTTCGAATAAGTTAAAAGGCCGACTGAACTCGTAGTTGAAAAATAACAGATACTTGAAATAAAAATTATCCTGAGGCTTAAACATTAGACAGTCTTTCAAAGGAAAGACTCCTCATTTATCACGCTCCGAATTATGAGGACAGAAGAGAGATTAGTAATTGAGTAACCTTCCTCGGAAAATTCCTTTTGGGGAGAAGGGAGAAAGGGTGTCGGCTCTGTGGCTTGGATGTTGCTTTTTTCAGGAAATCCTTCCCCAAATCCTGCATCGACATCCAATGTCTGGAGTGAATACACCGGGCATTACCTTGAATTCTCCTTCCCCATCTCAGTTGAAACGCCTTTGCCACTTGCGGAGGGGTTGGGAATGCGGATGACCCTCACACTGAATGCGTATAAAAACCGACTGTGTTTACGTCCGACACATGGTAGTCCCGGATCTCACAAGGTGGGTGTGGTGAGCGGGCCGTGCTTCGCTGGAACAAACAGACTGTCCCCGTGTTACTTTGTTAACCCAGGACCTCCCCGTGAACGTCAAGTTCGTCCTTGAAGGCATGGAAGAAGCCGGGTCTGTGGGCCTGGAGGACCTTGTCCGGAGAGAGAAGGACGGGTTCTTCGCCCGCGTGGACTGCATCGTGATTTCCGACAACCTGTGGCTCAGCCAGAGGCCGGCGCTGGTTTACGGGACGCGAGGGAACAGCTACTTCACGGTGGAGGTATCGGCCGCAGGCGCTGGTGGTGGCGCGCAGGCGGGCGGGAGCCGGCCTGGACGCCTGCAGGGGCAGGGACGCAGGGCTCGGGGAGAGCGGGAAGTTCCCCCGGGCGCGAGGCCTGGGGCCCCGCGGAGGTTTGGGGAGTGGGCGTGTGCGTGCAGCTCCCATGCTGGGAGCGGTTCGCCTCGCACGTGCTTCTGCAGACGGGATTCCGCCAGCTTGTGTGTGACTCTCAGGCCGGGTTTAGGGCCCGCAGCGGTGAGGCCCGGAGGCAGGAGCCGCAGCCCTGGGGCTGAGGGGCTGTTCCCAGCCGCGTGGCATTAGTGAGGGGAGCGGTCTCGGCTCCACGGGGCTGGGTGCCTGCATGTCTGGGGTCTGGGGTGGACGACCAGGGGCCTGCCCACCCGGCCGCACCTGGAACATGGGTGGGGCCGGGAAACACCAGCGGGGCCAGAAAGACGGGAGGAGATGACAGACCTTGTGGGGCCTGGGCAGCAGATTGGATTTGGGGTGCCTGGGAGGGGTCCGAGGTCACCGTGAGGTGACAGATAAGCAGGACGGTGGGGGGGGCCCTCCGTGGTTGGGAAACGAGCAGGCTGGTAGGAAGCCAGCGCCAGAGAGGATGTTGAGTTGACCTGGAGGTGTGGATTCCGGAGGGGGTGGGGGGAGCACACAGGCAGGCCGGCCCGAGGGCCTGAGCAGGGCGAGTGCGGGCTGTGCGGCGAACCCAGGGAGCAGCTCTCAGAGCTCCGGAGCGCAGAGGGAGGACGCGTCCTGACCAACGAGCTGTGGGCCGGGAGACGGAGACGCAGCTTTCGAGGGCACTGTCACAGACTTGTCCTGCCAGCAAGCAAAGCATGCAGAGGAGGAGCGTTCTGGAGGGAGAAGTTTTCTGGAAGGAGGGGGAGCAGCAGACGGGGGGTGAAACCAGGAGTGAGCTGGGATGGGGCCGTGCTCGTGCAGGAGGCGGGGGCTGCAGTCCGTTCCGGGGACCCGGGACGCACGGGGACTGGACACAGGAGGCCTGGCTGCTCCAAGCCGTGCGGCCGCACAGCCAGGGCGGGGACCTCGGGCTGGGTCCTGAGAGATGCTGCCGTGGGTGGGGGGAGGGGTGTTTCCCACCGGGTGAAAGCCGTCAGCGGTCACCGCGGCAACAACGCCGGCGCTGAGCACCCGTGTTCCCGTTCACCTGTCTTCCAGGTGAGATGCAGAGATCAGGATTTTCACTCGGGAACCTTTGGCGGCATCCTCCACGAGCCGATGGCCGACCTGGTGGCTCTCCTGGGTAACATGTTACCCCCTTTCACGTCCCAAACGTCTGGGGCCCACTGACCCAGAGTCCTGTCCGACGCCGCGCATCTCTCCCCCCTCGGTGTCCAGCCCGCCCGGGGTGGGGGTGGGTGGGAGAGAGGGCGTGTCCTCAGCCCTGCCCCTTGGCCAAACGCTCCCTGGGCGTCTGAAGGCCGCGTCGCTTCTTTCCTGGGCTGAAGCGCGTCCCGACTGGCCCCTTCCGCTGCGCATGGCGGCGCACCCGGCCGCACCCGGACAAGGGCACGGCCCCGAGAGGGTTCTGGAGAGGCACTCGGAGATGGCACCAAACGGACCAGCACCACACGGCTTCCTTTCCCCACGGTGCCGTGGCCCCGGCCGGCTCAGAGGCTCGTGGGAGCCGCCCCTGCCTCTGAGCTGCTGCAGAGTGCTGGCTGTGCATGAGTGTATGTGAGTGTGTGTTTGCGTGCGTGTGCGTCTCGGGAGCCAGGACTGCCCGGCGGCTGGGGCGGGTGGGTACCTGGGAATGGACGGAGGCTTCGCGTCCGGGGGTCTCGCTGGCAGGAGCCCCTCCTGCGGTTGCAGCAGGGACATCACACTCGCATCTTTGTAGTTTGGGTCTTTATAAAACAGAGGTTCTCAGGCCACGTGAACTCAGACCCCACAATACCTGTGTCTGTCTCTTCCCCTGGCACAGAGGGCAGCTTTCTACAAAGTTGACAACCTGTTTGACAATTTAAGACAATACAAGAAGCTGTTTTCCTTCAAAGTGTTTACACTGTTTCCAGAAGACTACAGATAGCATGCAACTTTATGCATACACAGTTCTGCATTGCACCGGAGCTGACCTCCTCTCCCCTGGGGACGGCGTCTTCGTGCCCTTCCCTGGGCACATCTCAGCGCCCAGCAGGGTTGCTGCATGGTGCCCCTCGGGCAGGGAGCCCCAGTGAACCCCACAAGGGCCCGGGACTCTGCTAGGAACATCAGGGCGGGATCCCCCATGGAAGGCCGGGCACGGGGTTTCACTGTCTTCACTTTGAAGCAAATCAGAGAGCCGGTCTGAAACGCAGGGTCGGCCAGCACGGCTTCCCTCCCGGCGTGTGCCCTGCAGGGAGCCTCACGGACGCCTCCGGCCGCATCCTGGTCCCCGGCATCTACGACCACGTGGCTCCTGTCACGGAGGAGGAGAGAGAGCTGCACGCAGCCGCCGACCTGGACCTGGCCGAGTTCCGGCGCAGCGCCCAGGTGGAGAGGTTCCTGTTTGACACCAAGGTAGGGCGCGGGGTGGCGGTGGGAGAAAGGGGCGACGTGGAAGTCACTGCCCCCAGCGCCCGGATTTCTGTGAGTGGCCGACCCCACAGCGCAGAGCTGCTGAGGGTGCTGGGAGCCCACGGGAGGCCGGTTCCCATCTCAGGGCCGAGCCCCCGGGTCTAGACCCACCAGCCCCTTGAGCCCCCTGACCACAGGGCGGCCCCTGCGCTCAAAGCCCTGCCCGCCCTCCTCAGCTTGTCAGGCTCCGCCCCACGCCTGCTGGGCTCCCGTCTGGTTAAAGAACGAGGCTCGTCTGCAGTGGTTCCAGCTCCCAGACCCCCCCACCCCCCCTGGCCCCACCCCCACCACGCTGTCCATTTTCCCAGACAAAACCTCCAGCCTCCGGGCCACTCTGTGAACGGCAGCATTGCCGCCTCAGTGCAGGTAGCGACCCCAGAGCCGCAAGTGTGGTTAAGGGAAATCCGGAC